>NC_053028.1:674234739-674386055 GCF_003073215.2 Triticum urartu
GGGGAGCGTCATCGAGCTGTACGTGTGCTAAGAACTCGGAGGTGCCGGAGTAACGGTACTTGGATCGGTCGGATCGGGAAGACGTACGACTACTTCCTCTACGTTGCATCAACGCTTCCGCTTCGGTCTACGAGGGTACGTAGACAACACTCTCCCCTCTCGTTGCTATGCATCACCATGATCTTGCGTGTGCGTAGGAATTTTTTTGAAATTACTACGTTCCCCAACAGTGGTATCAGAGCCTAGGTTTTATGTGTTGATGTTATATGCACGAGTAGAACACAAGTGAGTTGTGGGCGATATAAGTCATACTGCTTACCAGCATGTCACACTTTGGTTCGGCGGTATTGTTGGACGAAGCGGCCCGGACCAACATTACGCGTACGCTTACGCGAGACCGGTTCTCCCGACGTGCTTTGCATAGAGGTGGCTTGCGGGTGACAGTTTCTCCAACTTTAGTTGAACCGAGTGTGGCTATGCCCGGTCCTTGCGAAGGTTAAAACAACACCAACTTGACAAACTATCGTTGTGGTTTTGATGCGTAGGTAAGATTGGTTCTTGCTTAAGCCCGTAGCAGCCACGTAAAACTTGCAAACAACAAAGTAGAGGACGTCTAACTTGTTTTTGCAGGGCATGTTGTGATATGATATGGTCAAGACATGATGCTAAGTTTTATTGTATGAGATGATCATTTTTTGTAACCGAGTTATCGGCAACTGGCAGGAGCCATATGGTTGTCGCTTTATTGTATGCAATGCAATCGCCCTGTAATGCTTTACTTTATCACTAAGCGGTAGCGATAGTCGTAGAAGCATAAGATTGGCAAGACGACAACGATGCTACGATGGAGATCAAGGTGTCGCGCCGGTGACGATGGTGATCATGACAGTGCTTCGGAGATGGAGATCACAAGCACAAGATGATGATGGCCATATCATATCACTTATATTGATTGCATGTGATGTTTATTTTTTTGCATCTTATCTTGCTTTGATTGACGGTAGCATTATAAGATGATCTCTCACTAATTATCAAGAAGTGTTCTCCCTGAGTATGCACCGTTGCCAAAGTTCATCGTGCCCAGACACCACGTGATGATCGGGTGTGATAAGCTCTACGTCCATCTACAACGGGTGCAAGCCAGTTTTGCACACGCAGAATACTCGGGTTAAACTTGACGAGCCTAGCATATGCAGATATGGCCTCGGAACACGGAGACCGAAAGGTCGAGCGTGAATCATATAGTAGATATGATCAACATAACGATGTTCACCATTCAAAACTACTCCATTTCACGTGATGATCGGTTATGGTTTAGTTGATTTGGATCACGTGATCACTTAGAGGATTAGAGGGATGTCTATCTAAGTGGGAGTTCTTCAAGTAATTTGATTAATTAAACTTAAATTTATCATGAACTTAGTACCTAATAGTATCTTGCTTATGTATGTTTGATTGTAGATAGATGGCCCGTGCTGTTGTTCCGTTGAATTTTAATGTGTTCCTTGAGAAAGCAAAGTTGAAAGATGATGGTAGCAATTACACGGACTGGGTCCGTAACTTGAGGATTATCCTCATTGCTGCACAGAAGAATTACGTCCTGGAAGCACCGCTGGGTGCCAGGCCTGCTGCTGGAGCAACACCAGATGTTATGAACGTCTGGCAAAGCAAAGCTGATGACTACTCGATAGTTCAGTGTGCCATGCTTTACGGCTTAGAATCGGGACTTCAACGACGTTTTGAACGTCATGGAGCATATGAGATGTTCCAGGAGTTGAAGTTAATATTTCAAGCAAATGCCCGGATTGAGAGCTATGAAGTCTCCAATAAGTTCTATAGCTGCAAGATGGAGGAGAACAGTTCTGTCAGTGAGCATATACTCAAAATGTCTGGGTATAATAATCACTTGATTCAATTGGGAGTTAATCTTCCAGATGATTGCGTCATTGACAGAATTCTCCAATCACTGCCACCAAGTTACAAGAGCTTTGTGATGAACTATAATATGCAAGGGATGAATAAGACTATTCTCGAGCTCTTCGCAATGCTAAAAGCTGCGGAGGTAGAAATCAAGAAGGAGCATCAAGTGTTGATGGTCAACAAGACCACTAGTTTCAAGAAAAAGGGCAAAGGGAAGAAGAAGGGGAACTTCAAAAGGAACGGCAAGCAAGTTGCTACTCAAGAGAAGAAACCCAAGTCTGGACCTAAGCCTGAAACTGAGTGCTTCTACTGCAAGCAGACTGGTCACTGGAAGCGGAACTGCCCCAAGTATTTGGCGGATAAGAAGGATGGTGAGGTGAACAAAGGTATATGTGATATATATGTTATTGATGTGTACCTTACTAGAGCTCGCAGTAGCACCTGGGTATTTGATACTGGTTCTGTTGCTAATATTTGCAACTCGAAACAGGGACTACGGATTAAGCGAACACTGGCAAAGGACGAGGTGACGATGCGCATGGGAAATGGTTCCAAAGTCGATGTGATTGCGGTCGGCACGCTACCTCTACATCTACCTTCGGGATTAGTATTAGACCTAAATAATTGTTATTTGGTGCCAGCGTTGAGCATGAACATTATATCTGGATCTTGTTTGATGCGAGACGGTTATTCATTTAAATAAGAGAATAATGGTTGTTCTATTTATATGAGTAATATCTTGTATGGTCATGCACCTTTGAAGAGTGGTCTATTTTTATGAATCTCGATAGTAGTAACACACATATTCATAATGTTGAAGCCAAAAGATGCAGAGTTGATAATGATAGTGCAACTTATTTGTGGCACTGCCGTTTAGGTCATATCGGTATAAAGCGCATGAAGAAACTCCATACTGATGGACTGTTGGAACCACTTGATTATGAATCACTTGGTACTTGTGAACCTGCCTCATACGCAAGATGACTAAAACACCGTTCTCCGGTTCTATGGAGAGAGCAACAGATTTGTTAGAAATCATATATACAGATGTATGTGGTCCGATGAATATTGAGGCTCGTGGCGGATATCGTTATTTTCTCACCTTCACAGATGATTTAAGCAGATATGGGTATATCTACTTAATGAAACATAAGTCTGAAACATTTGAAAAGTTCAAAGAATTTCAGAGTGAAGTTGAAAATCATCGTAACAAGAAAATAAAGTTTCTACGATTTGATCGTGGAGGAGAATATTTGAGTTACGAGTTTGGTGTACATTTGAAACAATGCGGAATAGTTTCGCAACTCACGCCACCCGGAACACCACAGCGTAATGGTGTGTCCGAACGTCGTAATCGTACTTTACTAGATATGGTGCGATCTATGATGTCTCTTACTGATTTACCGCTATCGTTTTGGGGTTATGCTTTAGAGACGGCCGCATTCACGTTAAATAGGGCACCATCGAAATCTGTTGAGACGACGCCTTATGAACTATGGTTTGGTAAGAAACCAAAGTTGTCGTTTCTTAAAGTTTGGGGCTGCGATGCTTATGTGAAAAAGCTTCAACCTGATAAGCTCGAACCCAAATCGGAGAAATGTGTCTTCATAGGATACCCAAAGGAAACTGTTGGGTACACCTTCTATCACAGATCCGAAGCAAGACATTCGTTGCTAAGAATGGATCCTTTCTAGAGAAGGAGTTTCTCTCGAAAGAAGTGAGTGGGAGGAAAGTAGAACTTGACGAGGTAACTGTACCTGCTCCCTTATTGGAAAGTAGTACATCACAGAAACCTGTTTCTGCGACACCTACACCAATTAGTGAGGAAGCTAATGATAATGATCATGAAACTTCAGAACAAAATACTACTGAACCTCGTAGATCAACCAGAGTAAGATCTGCGCCAGAGTGGTACGGTAATCATATTCTGGAAGTCATGCTACTAGATCATGATGAACCTACGAACTATGAAGAAGCGATGGTGAGCCCAGATTCCGCAAAATGGCTTGAAGCCATGAAATATGAGATGGGATCCATGTATGAGAACAAAGTCTGGACTTTGGTTGACTTGCCTGATGGTTGGCAAGCAATTGAGGATAAATGGATCTTCAAGAAGAAGATTGACGCTGACGGTAATGTTACTGTCTACAAAGCTCGACTTGTCGCAAAAGGTTTTTGACAAGTTCAAGGGATTGACTACGATGAGACCTTCTCACCCGTAGCGATGCTTAAGTCTGTTCGAATCATGTTAGCAATTGCCGCATTTTATGATTATGAAATTTGGCAGATGGATGTCAAAACTGCATTCCTGAATGGATTTCTGGAAGAAGAGTTGTATATGATGCAACCGGAAGGTTTTGTCGATACAAAGGGAGCTAACAAAGTTTGCAAGCTCCAGCGATCCATTTATGGACTGGTGCAAGCCTCTCGGAGTTGGAATAAACGCTTTGATAGTGTGATCAAAGCATTTGGTTTTATACAGACTTTTGGAGAAGCCTGTATTTACAAGAAAGTGAGTGGGAGCTCTGTAGCATTTCTGATATTATATGTAGATGACATATTATTGATTGGAAATGATATAGAATTTCTGGATAGCATAAAGGGATACTTGAATAAGAGTTTTTCAATGAAAGACCTCGGTGAAGCTGCTTACATATTAGGAATAAAGATCTATAGAGATAGATCAAGACTCAATGCCCGACCACTGTAGAAGATAGAGAGAAAATGAAAGATGTTCCGTATGCTTCAGCCATGGGATCTATCATGTATGCAATGCTGTGTACCAGACCTGATGTGTGCCTTGCTATAAGTCTAGCAGGGAGGTACCAAAGTAATCCAGCAGTGGATCACTGGACAGCGGTCAAGAACATCCTGAAGTACCTGAAAAGGACTAAGGATATGTTTCTCGTATATGGAGGTGACAAAGAGCTCATCGTAAACGGTTACGTTGATGCAAGCTTTGACACTGATCCGGACGATTCTAAATCGCAAACTGGATACGTGTTTACATTAAACGGTGGAGCTGTCAGTTGGTGCAGTTCTAAACAAAGCGTTGTGGCGGGATCTACATGTGAAGCGGAATACATAGCTGCTTCGGAAGCAGCAAACGAAGGGGTCTGCATGAAGGAGTTCATATCCGATCTAGGTGTCATACCTAGTGCATCGGGTCCAATGAAAATCTTTTGTGACAATACTGGTGCAATTGCCTTGGCAAAGGAATCCAGATTTCACAAGAGAACCAAGCACATCAAGAGATGGTTCAATTCCATCCGGGATCTAGTCCAGGTGGGAGACATAGAGATTTGCAAGATACATACGGATCTGAATGTTGCAGACCCATTGACTAAGCCTCTTCCACGAGCAAAACATGATCAGCACCAAGGCTCCATGGGTGTTAGAATCATTACTGTGTAATCTAGATTATTGACTCTAGTGCAAGTGGGAGACTGAAGGAAATATGCCCTAGAGGCAATAATAAAGTTATTATTTATTTCCTTATATCATGATAAATGTTTATTATTCATGCTAGAATTGTATTAACCGGAAACATAATACATGTGTGAATACATAGACAACCAGAGTGTCACTAATATGCCTCTACTTGACTAGCTCGTTAATCAAAGATGGTTATGTTTCCTAACCATAGACAAAAGAGTTGTTATTTGATTAACGGGATCACATCATTAGTTGAATGATCTGATTGACATGACCCATTCCATTAGCTTAGCACCCGATCGTTTAGTATGTTGCTATTGCTTTCTTCATGACTTATACATGTTCCTATGACTATGAGATTATGTAACTCCCGTGTGCCGGAGGAACACTTTGTGTGCTACCAAACGTCACAACGTAACTGGGTGATTATAAAGGTGCTCTACAGGTGTCTCCAAAGGTACATGTTGGGTTGATGTATTTCAAGATTAGGATTTGTCACTCCGATCGTCGGAGAGGTATCTCTGGGCCCTCTCGGTAATGCACATCACATAAGCCTTGCAAGCATTGCAACCAATGAGTTAGTTGCGAGATGATGTATTACGAAATGAGTAAAGAGACTTGCCGGCAATGAGATTGAACTACGTATTGGATACCGACGATCGAATCTCGGGCAAGTAACATACCGATGACAAAGGGAACAACGTATGTTGTTATGCGGTCTGACCGATAAAGATCTTCGTAGAATATGTAGGAGCCAATATGGGCATCCAGGTCCCGCTATTGGTTATTGACCAGAGACGTGTCTCGGTCATGTCTACATTGTTCTCGAACCGTAGGGTCCGCACGCTTAACGTTACGATGACAGTTATTATGAGTTTGTGCATTTTGATGTACCGAAGTTAGTTCGGAGTTCCGGATGTGATCTCGGACATGACGAGGAGTCTTGAAATGATCGAGACATAAAGAACGATATATTGGAAGCCTACATTTGGACATCGGATTCATTCCGGGTGAAATCGGGATTTTACCGGAGTACCGGGGGGTTACCGGAACCCCCCCGGGGGTTAATGGGCCTATATGGGCCATAAGGGAGAAGAGAGGGGCCGGCCAGGAAAGGCCACGCGCCCCCTCCCCGTAGTCCGAATAGGACAAGGAGGGGGGGCGGCGCCCCCCTTTCCTCTTCTCCCTCCCCCTTTCCTTCTCCAACAAGGCAAGAGAGGGAGAGTCCTACTCCCGGTGGGAGTAGGACTCCTCCAGGCGCACCCCTTGGGGCCGGCCGCACCTCCCCCTCCCTCCTTTATATACGGGGGCAAGGGGGCACCCTAGAACACACAAGTTGATCCTCGTGATCGTTCCTTAGCCGTGTGCGGTACCCCCTTCCACCATATTCCACCTCGATCATATCGTTGCAGTGCTTAGGCGAAGCTCTGCGTCGGTAGAACATCATCATCATCACCACGCCGTCGTGCTGACGGAACTCATCCCCGAAGCTTTGCTGGATCGGAGCCCGGGGAGCGTCATCGAGCTGTACGTGTGCTAAGAACTCGGAGGTGCCGGAGTAACGGTACTTGGATCGGTCGGATCGGGAAGACGTACGACTACTTCCTCTACGTTGCATCAACGCTTCCACTTCGGTCTACGAGGGTACGTAGACAACACTCTCCCCTCTCGTTGCTATGCATCACCATGATCTTGCGTGTGTGTAGGAATTTTTTTGAAATTACTACGTTCCCCAACAATAAGGCATTGAGATCCATCTTCATGATCTCCACACCGGTCATCATGCTTGCAAGAGCCACTTCTTTCGCCTTTGTCTTGGCGTTGGCGGCCTCGATCTCTAGCATCTTGGCTTGCTTCTCCGCCTCGAGCTCGAACATCTTGGCTTGCTTCTTGGCGTCAAGATCAAGCCTCCTCCTTTGGATCTCCATAAAGCATCCATTTGCTCCGCCTTGAAACGCCGGCGCTCCTCCTCTCTTGAGTCCTTCTTATTCATCATGTCGTCCACGCTCGCGATCAAGGCGTTGGTGGCCGCATCTCGCTTGTCCTCCTTGGAGTTGGTCTTCCCCCGCGGCCGTGCCGGCTCACCCTCCCCAACATCCTCCACGGCGCCCTTCCCCCCACGTGCCTTGAGCGCGGCATATTGTGCCTTGAACTTCTCTTCGTCCTTGATGACCCGATAGCAATGGGAGAGGTTGAAGCACTTGCCATTGTGTTGAACCTTGAATGCCTCCAAAGCTTGAAATGCCTACAAAATGTTTCCATGCAAGCATATGAGCAAGTGATCTTGATGGCACAAAAGAGGGCGGCTTGCTAGCATACCATGTCTTGCACGCCGATGCCGCTCACGGGGCGGACCTTGACGCTCTTAAGGGTGGCGCAAAACTTGTTGCACTCTTGTTGGATCACCCTCCACCGCTTGGAAATGGAGACCCACCCGCGCGTGCTCACAAATTGGTAAGGTGGAAACTTCTTGCGCTCATGAAACTCGCGGTGCGCACGAGTCCAAAAGGTCGAATGCTTTTGCTCGGCGCCCGTCTTTGGGTCTTGTCCAATGTCTCGCCAACACTCACAAAGAAGTTTGTCCTCGACAGCTGTGTACGCCTTCGTGCGCTTGCTCTTGCGCTTCGGCTTAGGACCGGCGGTTTGGTTGGCGAGCTCGTCCTCGAACAAAGGCTCCACTTCAATGTCGCACTCGTCATCTTCCTCTAGCCCATAGTCCTTCGGGAATTCACGGTCGAGGGGGAAGCCGTCCAGGTCGATGCCGACCTGATCACGCATGAAGGCCGCCTGATCGGGATCATAGCCAGCGGCCGGCGTGAACGCCCCGCGGCCGTCCTGGCTTTGCGTCTCCTCTGGATCGTAGCGAGCGCCCGGCGCACCACCCTCGAAGATGAGGTGTTGCATGAAGTCCTCGTCGACGGCGGACGAGATTTCCTCGAACAGGTTACGGGCGTCCGGGAGACCGCCGGCCGGCGTCTGTCGCACGCGTTTCCTCATGCCTCCGGACGACGAGCCACCGACCACCGGGGTGGCGTTGAGGTCGATGGGCGTGGGCGCGGGCGTGGAAGGCGCAACCACGCTCACGTCGGGTGAGCACTCCCCGGAGAGGCGGGAGGCCTGCGGGTAGACGTGGAAGCCGGGGACCGGGTTGCAAGCCGATGCGCAGGGTGAGTCGGGCATCACCATCCGAGGAAACGCCGACGAGCCGGTGCTGGCCGCGGCAACGGCGGCTTGGACGAGGTTGTGCTGGCTAGGGTTTACCCCAAGCATGTAGAGCGCCTCCCTCGTTGCTGCGGCGACGCGGGCGTTGGTGAACTCCTGCTGCGCGGCAGCGACGGCGGCGGCCTGCGCAGCGGCCTCATCCCTCGCGTCCGCGGCGTGCCTCCGGACCTTCCTCTTGGCCGACTCGCTTGCCCGTTGTTCGGGCGTCAGCGCCTTCTTCGGCTTGGTCGCCGCGGCGGTCTTGCGCGGGGCACGAGGCTTGCCTTTCCCGGAGGGGGCGACGGCGCCGGACGAGGCGAGGGAGGCGAGGCCGGCGGCGGCGTCGAGGTCGAGGTCGATGGCGTCCTCCATGGCTGGTCGGGGGGCGGGGGCGCACGCAGGCGGGAGCGTTTTTGGAGAAAATGAGGGGAAATGATGGTGGCTGCCACCGACAGGCGGGCCCGGGGAGAGGAGTAGGCGCGCGCGTCCGTCTCGTGTCCGCACCGACGCAAATCCGGCTCAAAATTGAGCCTGAAATGGGTCGCCCGCGGACGAAAAATGGACGCGCGTCCGTTTGGGTCGGCGCGTTGGGCCGCCACTTTTGTCCGCGCCGACCCAAACGGACACGGGCGTACGAAATGGATCGCTCCATTGGAGTTGCTCTTAGTCCTTCCTATAGATTTGGCATTAGACATCATCGTCATGGGATGCTGGAGTACATGGATGGTCAGAAATGATAAGATCTTTAAGCAAGTGCCTGCTCATCCTATCAGCTGGAATTCCTATTTGAAAGAAGGACTCTATTATTCAATGCTGAGAGCTAAACAAGTCAAGGCCAACAAGCTTCAGTCCTGAATTAGTAACAATCTGTAGTCCATGATTAATTTTGATAGAGCTGGTATTGGGTGATTTATGATGTATTCTGGACTTCCTTTGTATATACTTTTTTTAATATAATTGAAATACCGTAAAGCAATTCTTCTATGGTAAGAGTTTAAAAAGAAGTCCGTGCATCGCATATGATTGCTTTTACAAAATTAGCACCCTACCGCGCATGTTTATCCGTAGCATGTGTGACAGTAACACACCTCTAGCAAACCATGCAAGACAATGATTCACATCTGTGTGTGCGATAGTTTTTTTTTGAAGTGTATGTAATTACCTTAACTGTACTAGTGCTAGTATTGACCAAGTACAATAAGCTCACTTGGTCGAAAAAGTGCTGGTACAAACCAAAGTTTAAGATCGCGGCCAAAAGGGTTTAGTGGCTGGCTCTTCAAAACGCTACGGCCGCTATGCCATTTAGCGGGAACAGTACATATGCATGTTTGTCTGAAGAAATTTAGGATTTTCAGCAGAAAACAGAGGATTTTCTTGGAAGCAGTGTTGAAAATCTAAGCTACAACCTACAAGTCGTGCAATACCAATAGGCTGACATGCTCTGTTGCTTGTATTGAATCACCAAACAATAGAGATTAGAGAGGATCAGAGCAATCCTGTACCTCCTGGAGATATACTGCAAGTTGGAACCGTGTGAGACTGAGCTATCATTATGGAGTGTGGACACATCGACGTCGTCCTGCAGAGGCCTTCGTCGCCGGTCGCAGCGTTGGCGTGACGACAGCAGTATAGGTTGCGGCTCCTGCCAGGTGCTCTGGTCTCCGCTTTGCTGCCTCGCACATCAGTGCATCCGACTTGCGGCGAAGCAGCCGCCGGCCCACCGAGCGCAGCTGGGAAGAACCGCGCAGCCGCCGCAGCAGCTGAGAAGGGAATGGGGATAGCGATGAGTTAGGTTTTCTGGATGAGCTGCTCCTCTGTCCTCTCCATCGGGGCAAATGTGGGCCTGGCTCTTGTTGGGCCTCTGTTTCAGCCCGTCCCAGCGAAATTGCAGCGAGCGCAAATGAGTTTTGCGCCGTTTCGCGCAGCGATCGCGTGATTAGCCACAGATCGCGTTTTTTAAGGCATCGCGTCGCGGGAAGGCTTCCAGCCAGCGATCGCGCAATTTTCGTCCGCGATTTAAAAGTTTGGTACAAACTCAAGCAAACCTAAAGAAAAAGTACAAAAAACCAATTACTCGTCGCCATCCACCTTGTTGATGAGCTGTTATGACATTTATTCTTTTTCGAGCTCCCCATCAAGTGTTGGTGCCTATATATAGTTTCCATCAACCGTGGTTCATAGTGATCATATAGCCAGAATCAGATAACGATAGGATATTCATCCGTTGTGCCCACATAATTTATCTCCGAGTATGCTAGTCATGGCAGATAGTACTCAAGACAATTCCTCTCATTTTATTTTGTTAAAGTCATGTTTTTAGGAAATATGAAATATATATTGGGCCATATGTGCACACTACCACAAATATGTTAATTAGATTTGGGAGGCATTAGGAAACGATTATCTTGTAGACACTACTCCAAAAGCGGTGAATCAAATGACATTTTTCCTATAAGAATTGAGATGCATGACATCTATTATTCTTTGTTTTTTTTCTATTCCTATCACTGTTTTAAATAGCCGCTATAGCGTTTACAAAAGGTCTTGCGCTAAGAGACTTTGGTCCAAACAAATAAACAAACATTTTAAATAGCGCGTTATAGCACGCTATAGCATTTGAAGAGGTCCGCCTCTAAGATGCTTAGCGCGCTGTTTAAAACTATGATTCCTATCCTATGAAACAAAGAAGACCTTATATGTGTGCAATATTTTTATAGTAGGCTTTGGTACAATTTCCTGTCACTAGCTACATCCTTGCCCGTGAATTTTATTAGACTTAATTTCCTAGCTGTTTTCCATATAGCTGTTTCGGGTGTACTGCAGTAATACGCAGCATATATATGCCAGGTCTCAGTTATTTACATACTTATTAATTTTGGATTTTAGAATTTTACCATTTGTTTCCGTAGTGACAAGACAGTGACCTTCATTTGGAGCCTATGTACGAGCACTTGTGGCCTTCTCCTTTAAATGAGTGAGCAGTGCAAGTTGTTTCAGGTTCTCCTATGTACGAGCACTTGTGGCCTTCTCCTTTAAATGAGTGAGCACTGCAAGTTGTTTCAGGTTCTGCAGATTTCCTGACTAATGCAAAAGCAGACCTTGCATTTAAACTGCACATGCACGCATGATCTAAATAAGTAACTTTTCACACACTCTAATATCTTTAAATAAGTAACTTTTCACCACTTTTCACAAGGGGCAATATGTTGTGCGTAGCTTGTCCTTCTGTTCGCAGAAGCATTGACAAGCCACCACCTGGTACCTTAATCATGCCTCCTTTGGCAGTGCACGGTTAGAGTCACTGGAGCTAGATGGGGCAATATGTTGTGCGTAGCTTGTCCTTCTGTTCGCAGAAGCATTGACAAGCCACCACCTGGTACCTTAATCATGCCTCCTTTGGCAGTGCACGGTTAGAGTCACTGGAGCTAGATGTTTGCACGGTTTCCGAGAGCCAGCGGAGCACGTCGACCTGAGCGCGCAGGTGCATGGCGTAGTCCATGGCCTCGCATAACAGAGTGGCCTCGTCGACGATGGAGTTCCGGCCTCCCGGTATCACCTCCCTCAGTGCCATGGTCCTGCTGCTCACCAGCCTCCCCGGAGTGTCGCCACCACCGGCGCGGCCTGATCTCCCCGAGCACCTCTTACGACGGCAGCACCTCCTCACGGTCCTCCTACACCTCTGCACCTTGCACGCGCTGGACGCCGGTGCCAAGATGGCCTTGGGCCACCTCGCTCCGCCTACATGCGCAGCCGCCATGGGGACGCCTTCCTCTTGTGGAGGCTCGTGGCGCCGTTACCGATGGATGTGCACGTGTGTGCCTGGAGCTGCAGTCCGAGGAGGAGGTTCTTGAGGAAGGCCTGCTTGAAGGACATGGTGCTGGTGTTAGGATCTTTCATGGCTTCTATATCTTGTTTTGCTTGAGAGGAGACAGGATGTACTTGCTGTGCTATATCTTGTTTTGCTTGAGAGGAGACAGGATGTACTTGCTGTGGCAAGTAATGTCGATGGATGGATAGGTACCAGACACAAGGGCTCCTGCTGCTTAAATATGACTGTCTCCGGCATCCATGTGGATGTGGTGTCACTAAAAGGCGCCTTGCTTAAAATTATTCCGTATAGTAGGTGTAACATGCTTGTGTCACCGGCAGCTGAATCATAACCTCCCACACATGCACGCATGATCTTTGTCGTTGTTGCCGATAACAACGTTTTGTGCGGTGCATGTTGGTGACTTGAAGCCAAAATGTATACCACCACATACAGTCATATACTCATGACATTAATTGTTATTGCCTTCATATCACAGCTAGACGTGCTCATATTCTTCCATGATGATGGTGATCGCTTTAATTGGGCACGCATGTATATATGAAGGCGTGTCATATTCTTTCATGATAATGATGTGTTGTCTTATGCTACGCATGGAGGTAGAGCCGACAAGTACGACGCCAGATGTTCACAAGCTTAATGTACTCCAAACACATGATGGTAACATAATTACTGGTGATCAGCTGGCTCCATGTCATGGTCACACAGAAATCTATTTATATAAAAAAAGAGATTGACAGGCTAACCACAAAAAAGATAATTAGGCTAAAAATTCCCACAATAATTAGAAGTATCTAACCATTGATTTAATAGACCTTCTTTTTCTTAACAAACCATAGTCGTTGGATATTAATAACCTGGTGGACCTCCTCACGCATCCACAGGAAAGAAAATCTACCCCTTAGGATCCATCTACTAGGAAAGAAACTACTATCCCCTCAAAAAAAAAAGGAAAGAAACTACTCACGCAAAAAAAAAAAACTCCTCACACATCCAGATGTAAAAAAAACACACGCATCCATACAGAAAAGAAAACCTACTCTTATGTATCCATCTAGGAAATAAAAAAAGGTCATCCCCCTCACGTAGGTACATATCTATACCTACCAGGGAAGAAAATAGATCGAAAGCTATCCTCTTCTCGCCTCCTCTTTTCCTCCCATCCTGGCAGGAAAGATCGATCTGAGGTGCTCTCTTGGATGAGTTCCCAAGCAATTCCCCTAACGCAGCTACCTATCTAGACCTAAGGTATGCGTACAGAAAAGAAAATAGGTGGAAAGGTCTGCCCTTCTCGCCTCCTCTATTACTCCCATCCTACAATGGAAGATCGATCAGAAGTGCTTTGCTGGATGAATTCCCTGGAAATTCCATGATGTTGCCGTTGTCTAGGCGAGGATCAGGGGCTCCGGCCTCAACTCTGATTCTACATGTACAAGCCGCTAACTGGCAATTCTCTGACATATGTCTCCGCATTAACAGGTTATATGATGTTCTGCGTGTAGCGGCACAGAGGATGTGAAGACCCATGACACTACATGAGACTCACTATATACAAAACGTATGGTTTGCCGACGTCAGGGCAAGGTTCCTATGATTCCACCCACCCACACATGCATCCTTAACTTCCTTTTACTCAGCTGGATGAATGAGAGCATGGATGCAACTAGCTACATCACGAAGACTAACTTAGTAAACATGTGCAGATTGGCTGATTCAGATCGGTATGGGGTAAACAGATGTACGCATCATGCCTGTTATTCTTCCATGCACATCCATCACGATATCAGGCAAGACAACTTGCCACCTGCCGAGGTATGAGCATACAAACCAGCTGATCGACCTAAGCATCCATACATACATATTACAACTAACACATATCTGCTTTTGACTGCATCATTTATTTTCCTATACTGTATCAAGATATGGAGGCCTTTTAATTAATCCTTCTGCTTAGGAATATCTATATTTTTGTGGTGGATGAAGACGTTCCCGTGCATCATGTGACTGGCCGTTTGGTAGGACAACACACTGGATGGAGGGGTGTCTGCGTCATCTATTTTTCTACATAACAACGTATATCTAGATTTTCATGTATGATTAAACTTTTCCTTTTTCTGAAATCTGCAGCATGTACAGTGGATGAGAAGCTTGGTGCATGATTTGGGGGCTTGTAGGTTGATCGGACAATAAGCTATATGAAGTCTTGAGGAGCCATACAGTTGATAAGAGATGTCACATGATATGTCGTGTGTCCAGACTAACAACGTTCACGCTGGATTGAAGCTCTTCTTTTCAGGTATTGCACACATGAGACTGGAAAAGCAACGTAAGATGGACGGCAATGTTAGTTTGCTGCATCTGAGTTTTCTTATCACGTTCTGCCTGTGGGTTACATCTATGTACAACATATATCTCCTTTTTGTAATTAGCATCACAGGCCTATATAATCACTGTAAACACGCCGCCTATTTGGGGTGGCCCTTATTAACATCTGTGAAGTAAAAATTTCATGGAACTAATATATTTTCAATCCTGTGAATCACATGAAAACAATGTTTGCATTTGTTTGAACAAGTACCTTAATAGTATATTTCCACTAGAAAAATAGTATGAACTTGATTTCCAAATTCACGCTCTGACGAATATTTAACCCAATAGTATGTGGATGCAGATGCAGATGCTCTTAATAACACTGTTGTTAATGTCCAATTGCCATTTAAAATCTTGGTCGCCCAAAGTTACTACTAGAGCCTCCATTTCTCTCTTTGAAGGTGTGAAATTTTATCAACTAGATGATACCCCGCGCGTTGCTGCGGAATCTCTTTGCTAGCATTAAAAGTGGCATAAAAAACCTAATAGAACAGAAAGTCAGCACTATACATTCCAAGGTGAATCACAACAAAGAGAACAGTTTTCCCGCAGGTAGTAGACTGGGTCTTGTGGATGTATGGCCAAGTATAGATATCAATATTCGATCGTTTTGTATGACCAATGCTTGAGTGCCAACAACATTTCTATGAATTGCGCCAAGTTAGTGTATCAAAGTATCAAAGTGTGGAACAGTGCCTTGATACTAAGAAAGACTTACTCTATTTTATTTTTCCTTTGAACTATTGGAGTAGATTTCCAATTACCATTGATTAAGACATCATCACATAGCCTCTATGGAGCTCAAAAGATTAATCAGGCGAGTAATTTTTACAATTCTGAAGATATTTGACAAAAATGAACATGAAAACAAACCTATTGACGCCAACCTACTTCAGCAAGTACAATTGTTCCTTTTTCATGGGAAATGCGGTAGTTTTCGGAATAGAGACTGCTTGATACATTTGTTGGTTGAAAACACAACTAATAAAACATGTGTTAAATATTGTACTTTTCACAATTGATGAAGAAACCACTCTGTTTGGAAAATATCAGGTTTTGTTGAATCTCCTATTTTCATCATCAAGCATAAGTTGCAAAGGTATATCTGAGATTAATTTAGGAATACTTAATATTATTACTCAACGTAGGTAAGTGCACCAAATATACGACGGGCATACAGCCACAAGTTATGATACAACGGCAGTACATATTGTAAATAAAAAAGACATCGCTCCAGCGATACCCATAGGACTTATCTATCTTCGAAAATGCGGAGAACATACCTCATCTTCCATAAATCATATCTGCAGCTTACACTTGTGTACAAAGAACTACATGTGCCATAAACATTCAAATGATCGAACAAATAGGAAATCAAGATTTTGCCCAAGCCACACACAACCAAAAGCCATTACGTAGGGTACATGCATAGAACAAAAATGGTAATTTAATTTTTGATGGATCTGTAACAATGTCTTGCCTGAAATAACATGTAGAGAAGTACAGGTCCTTGAGAGTGTAGTTATCCTGTATGGATCTCTAACAATGGCAAGCCTGCAAACAACATAAAGAGAAGTAGAATTCAACGAAAGTACAGTTATCCAAATAGCAGATCAAGATGAGCAATGGTACTGGCTCATATATCATCACAAAAATTATTATCATTCACCGTGCGTCCTGCAGTTTTTAATTCTTACAAAATATAAAAACAATTCAAAACTGTAGACAATTAGGTTTGTAGGGCGAAATCGGACCGCTTCTTCCCATGGCTAGGGGCAATGTAGACGCATCCCCAGCCTTGGTGGCTCCTCCTTCTCATGGCTCAATTAAAAGAGATGAATGAACCTAAAGCTGAAACGATGGACCTGTAGAGCAGTTTCAGCAGAGAATTTTAATAGTGGTGGAGAATTATTTCCGATCAAGGTAGAAGGAAGACGAAAGGAAAAGATTTGTAACCTGTTAATAATTGTCGTTGCTATTTACTTGGATTCCTATATGAACTCGTGTTTATTAAAAGCCATAATAAAAAGTTAAGTGGGGGAGATGAAAAACTGATGTTGGACGCACTGCAGTGGGATTATTTTGGCTCGATCAGTCAATGGGTTACGGCTGCAACTGAAGGCAAGCGAGGCTAATTCGATCGGTTGTGTGCAAAGAATACGATCGTTTTTATAAGAACAAAAATACTGAAGACAGAAAAAATCCCGAAGAGTACACAACCTGTCGACGTACTCACGAAGTTTGCTACCCTTGCCGCAAACCCATGGCGGACACACATGAGCAAAACTTCCTAGTACTATGCAGTAGCTCAACTTGCCAAGAGCATGGCTACTATTACGTCAGGTGCAGGTGGCTCACCATCCGCAGATACATCACCTCCGCCTGTTGACTAACCAAAAAATTAATTAGTCATCATGGAATCAATGAACCAACCAACGATCTGTGGTTGATGACTGGACTCTCTATGGCACCGAGTAAGGGCGACGTACCAGCAACTCGTGTGCCGCTAGACACCGTTGTTGTCGAGGCCGAGGTACTTGACGGCGACCTGCTGCGGAGTGGGGCCGGGGCGAAGGCCGCCGTCGACGGAGTCCCCGTAGACGGGGCCAAAGCCGACCTTAGAGGAAGTTGGAGGTGGATTTGCGAGGGACTTACAGCTTGTCAGGGGAGTTAATTGCACAAAACCATCACATTTGCGGCTAGATTTGCAGAAAATCACCAAGTCGCTAATCCGTTGCAAAAAACACTTCATTAGCAATAAACTTGTTGCAAAAAGCACTGATCAGGTGATTTAACCCATTTAATCATTTTCTGACAAGTGGGGCCCGGTTGTCAAGAGCTGACTTGGCAAACAAATGGCATACACACCCCTGGATCCAAAAATAAAATGCAATCAACCCCCTTGCTCTCAATACCCCTGCTCTCGATCCCGCTGGCTCTCGTCGCCGCCGCAGAAGCCCACCCGCCGCCTGCGCGCAGCCGCCGCAACGGCATCCTCACTAGAGAAGGGCAGCAGCGGCACCCTCAGCGCGGTGGCGGACGCCCAGCCCCTCCGTGCCCATCGAGACGTCCCCGCTCCCTTCCCCCGCTGTGGCCCCTTCCTACGCGCACTCGCACTCGCCGTCGCCGTCTCGTCCTGCACTCCGCCGCCGCGCCCGCCCCCTCCCCTGCTGCTGACAAGGAAGGAGACGACGACAACGCCGATTACAACAAGAAGAAGGGCCAGGCCCCAGTAGGTTAGGGCGGCGCCGACGGGTTAGGTGAGGTGGCCGGAGCCGGAGGAAGGTCAGTCGCGCAGGGGAGATGAAAGATGGGTCACGAGCGCAAGGGAGGGGGAGGGATGGGTGGGGGGTCTGATTGCTTTTTTATTTTAGATCCAGGGATGTGTATGTTAATTTTTTGCCATGTCAGCACCTTATAATTGGGCCCCAGTTGTCACAAAGCGATCAAACAGGACAAATCACCCGATCAGTGTTTTTTGCAACGAGATTATGCGGATCGCGGTGATTTTTGCAACGGATTAGCGACTTGGTGGTTTTCTGCAAACCTAGCCGCAAATGTGGTAGTTTTGTGCAATTGACTCCTCGTCAGGGTGAAGGCTTGCAGCCTTTGTCATCGCCGCCGTCCGCCAAAGGTCCTCCAAGGAGAGAAATCGTAATTTCATCACCGAGCGCACCACGCCGCACCGGTTCATCACCGAGCGCACCCCGCCGCACCGGACCTGGCGTAGGACGTACCTCCTGCTCCATTTCTCGTAGCAGCCGCCACCACCAGGCCTGAAGCACACGAGGTGGCCCATGAATTCGGACCAGTAGCTCAGGAGGACCTTCAAACCATGGACTCAAGCACCGTGCCAAGAAGGGGAACGTAGCACGGGTGACCCCAGGAGAATCACAGACGGGAGCCAAGTCGGCGGTCCTACCGAAGGGGAGTGAGATGATCTCGGCCGCCACGCCGGACTGTACATAGGGGAAGGGGAGTCGATGGGCTCGGCTGAATCGAGGGAGAGAGAGGCACATTCTGTAGTCTGTTCTACACGAGACGGGAAACCTTTGATGGTTCTCCACTGTAATAAGGTGGTAACTGAAGCATCACAACATTGCATTGTGAGCCTGAAGGTGAAGAATTCAGGGCAATTAAACTCAGAGATGGAAGAAGAGCAGTCATGAAAAGTGGGTGGCGTAGGTGAATGTGACATTTCCGTTTTAAAAAGAGAGAGATTAGGTCCTCTTGGAAATGAGCCGATTGGTCGGTGTTTGGAAATAAAAGCTGATGTGGCATGATGATGATGTGGACAATGTGCATGTTGAGAGAATTGCTAGTAGTGGGGATCAACTTCTTAAGAATGTAAGATGTAAGATATGTTATTGCATTGTTTTGGTTGTAAGTTATGCATGGAGTGACATGGAAAATCGTGAATGGACAACCTCTTCTAATAATAACATACAAACACCATGGTCCTGAATTTGCCATCTATTTATTATACCTACAACTCCTTTAATTAAATATGTATATGTAATAATATATGTTTACGATGTCTCACCACTAGCCACACAAAAGCACGGGTTGGGGATGTCCTTCATAGAAGTATCCACATAATACAAAATTATTGGGTAAATACAGAATACTATTAATTATTTCAAGCAACCACGATGAGGTCTACCTCTGCATATGCACAAAAGGTGCAACTTATATTCTGGCATCAAGGGGCGGCTACAATAGATGTTATCACTAATTTAATTCATTTTCTGCATCGTTCTACTTATTTACCGAAGATAAAGTGTGTACTCGGTGCTTGAGCCTGACTTCATTTAGCTCTTTGTGTTAACAAACCGATTGCACCCAATGAGAAAACATACTGCAACGAGTGGTATATTTTTCAGAACAATGAAAACTTGAATATGGTTGGAATGACTCATATAAGCAGCTGAGGACCTGAAAAAAGTGTGATTGCTTCAATGTATTTTGTGCTCAATACTTCAATGTATTTTGTATGAACCTTACGTATATCGATTATTTTTTTAATATTTAGAAAATATCAATACCCCGTTATTTGGTGATTGTACGAAACAATATATGAAATAATAGTGTTCTTTAGCTCACAACAAAGATACCATGATATTTTAAATATTTCTCTTGGACTATCCAGAAAAAAATTTGTTCGTGTTAGGCTTACATCATAATGTAATACCAACAACTGAATGCACTTAAGTTGTGTTGATCTAGAAAATGCACATCATATGCATTCTACCAAGTGATATTATCACTAAGATGATTCAGTTTTTCCATTTTGTGCAGTTTAATTACCAGTTGGTGTATGGAGAAACAAATATGACATTTTGGTTGAATAGAACTTTTGAATCATGAATTAGATATTTTGAGAAAAAAATGTGTTCTGTGATCTATGCATGTCATCAATATGATAGACCAATAATAGATTATCCAGAGTAAATCTTCCATTTATGTATGTTTGGGAGACCAAATGTGGCATGACTTAAATTAAGGCTCCGATCATATTTCTTCTCCTCACTGATAACTTTAGACTATTGAACTATGTATGATGAGTTTCTGATGTAGATGTAGTACAAGAACAAAAATAGTTTGACATGAAAAAAAATTGTTCCATTATTACTGTTAAATAGTGGAACACAATCTATGACACATATACATTATATATATTCTCAAGATAAATCAAATCATAGCATTCTAAGTCAAACTTACAGGTAGAACTACATGCTATCTTATAAATGTATTTGTCTCACATATTCAATATAAATATCTAAATGATAAGTAAGAGCGCCACGGTGTTTCATTATAACAGGACAAGATGTTAGCATAAATGTGCTAGCATAGAGGAGGAAACAATTGGCACACTGAAATACACAAGATCCAAATGGTATAGCTTTTTTAGATGACCTATTTATTTACTCAATGATCACACAAAGGGATACCTTTGTAGACAAAACTGGCCTATTTCTCTCTCAAACTTTGGTATAGAATTCGGAATTTGCTTGCAATTATGGGTTCCATCCTTCGAGCGATTTCTAGATGGGATGTGACATTGTGCGAGTGACTAAAAAGAAGTTCATGGTGAATTATGCACTGATTATGCATGTGTACAACTACATTGCCAGATAAATTAAGGAGGCGGCCATGCACAATAGGATAGTTCAAACGACAGATAGTGGAAAAGATAAAACAAATGATTGGGTGTGCTAATGGAGGGGTAGATTGTAATAGTATATGGGGACTATCCAGTTTCACATGACACGTAGAATTACACATTGACATATGTGTTCTTACTCAGCATACTACGCGTATGGATTATTAAATTTCATATACAACCTTGGGAAAGTAAAATAATTCTCTTGCAACCAGCCACCAAATTTCATATTTAGTTCAAGTTTATGTTTTCCATCCATGGGAACTTGCAACTCTTATTCTATTTCTTTGTTGGAACAAAAATATACAATTGAAAAAAAATTAAAAAAGTATATCATACCATCTATCCTTTAAAGATGCTGACATTATTTACACAAAACCGAATAATATGATGTCATTACTAAACCGTGTAAAGTTCTAGCCCGCGCATCGAGCGGGCCACTTTGCTAGCTTGCTTGAAAAGTTGAAAGAGTTATGCTATATACGCACGTTGGAATACAGCACAACACATGCCCACCATTGCTGGTACGCTGACATCTCAATGTCTCATCATCACACATTGCATGTGCGTTTACTACGTGTATTATCATTGTGTGTTGTCGTTTGCTCTTTGCTTGACATTTAGAGATATTAAAACTGAGCACTTTTCCATCCCTTTCAGGTCATCAGCCTTTTGAGCCGTCGGATCTCGCCCTCTACACATTCTTGGCCGTGAGATGCACTTCTAATCCCGCATGGGTGTAGTGAAGTGGATTGGGTTGCTGCTCCCGTAACAAAATCCGACCTTTCTTGTTAATTGGGCCAGCTTACCATTGCGTTGTGCCGACTTGGGCTTGCTGGGTTCTACTTCTCTCCTCTCCCCCCGTGGCGGCGATGGGGTCCAAGGCGGGGAGGGCCTCGCTATGCGATGCGACGCCACACGGCGATCCCACCTCACCAGTCTGGCATTCATGGGATGGGGGCAACGAACCGTCCCTTCAATTGAGTACAGAGTTTGAGGAAATAAATCACCATTGGTGACAACCTCTAATTGCGATCAAAGTGCGCCACTCACGGATGGCATTGTTTGCATGCCGGTTACCGTGACGCTCAGGATCTTCCTTTACTCCGGGCGTATACATATAGTCGCACTGTTCCTTCCCCACCCCTTCTTTAATTCGGCAGTGGCGTCTCGGGCAGCCATTGTTGAGCCCCTCTTCATAATGGATTCACCATTCATTATTACTGATGCTGTTATTTCTTCTCCCAGCTTGATGCGCCTTCTCTAGGTCGACGGATTCGACACAGATCTTCTTGGTTTCCCTCTCCCTTGCTCCAGATTCCCCTTCTTGCTACCTTCCCTCTTTTGCACAATTAGTTATGGGTTCTTCTTAGTGTTGATCTCTTTCTCTTCCAATTTGATTCAAGTGGTGTCAATGGTTGGGTTGGCGACTGGTTATTCAGTTGGCTGAAGGTATACTAATGCTGTTGATTTCCATTGCCTAAAGGCCAAGTTAGTATCTGTGTAAACCTGTGTATACGTGTCTATTATTCCTACAATATCATGGCATTTTCAATGCATATTATTTACTGAAATAATTCCACTGCCTATGGACGCGACAATGGGCAGCACTATTGAACGGAGGAGGCATCTCAAGTTCGTTGTCTACAACAGTCCAATCCTGCGATGCATGCTTTTTTTATTTGGGATTGGAGTTACAAGAGGTACTGATTTATTATTTTCCATCTGGGTTCACTGTTCTTTGTAAATTATAAATCTAGCTCCCAACTCACTAATTAATGCATAAGGTTGGTCAGCGCCTTATTATCCTCAGATTTTTTTTACTATTATCCTCAGATTTTTTTTGTTTAGTAATGTTCTATTTTTGCAAAATTGCTTACCAGTAACCAAAGTAAACAGGTTACTTGTGTGATGTTTCGAAGATAATATTTTCCATACAGTAGATTCATAATGGAATCTTCATTATATAGTTACTTATTGTTGACTCAATGTAATTGCTACTACCATCATCATCCGTTTTCTATCATTTTATCATTTCTTTTATATTTAGATGTCCTTCTTTGTGTAGTTGCTACAGTGGCCGTGGGTCAGATAATTAGTTCACCTGTACTATCATACATCATACCTTTATGTTTTACTCCCTCCGTCCTGAATTATTTGTCGCAGGTATGGATGTATCTATATGTATTTTAGTTCTAGATACATTCATTTTTGCGACGAGTAATTTGGAACGGAGGGAGTAGTATATATGCATTAAGGATATGTGATTGCTTATGCGACAGTTTACTTTCGTGAAGGCGCGCGGCAACAGTGACGATCCACTTTTATTGTGATGATGTGAGGTGGTGCAAATGGCTCGATGAAGCAAAAAATGCGCAAGAAAACGAGGTGCTGTTACTTTGCCCATTCTTCAATATCCCACACAGAATATTCTCTGGCTTCATCTCATATAGGGGATGTCACAAGTTAAAAGACAAATATTTTCTCTCTTTCATCAGTTCATGTGCCATGTTCCCTTAACTCTGTTGCTGCACAGGTGGATTCCGTAAGTTTAAATGAGGCTGCCCACTAAGCACATCACTTCAATAAGTTGGTTATCTGAAGCACCTTTTTAAATTTCTGCTGGGTACGTATTAGAGTAGTAGAGAAAACGAATAAACTCTAGAATCACCACTTCCTGGTGTCCTATAAGTATGAATGATAAATCATTGTCATTTCGATATTTTCTACATTCCATTTTTTGTACACTAAATATCTGTATATACCTTGTCTTAACTTGTACTTTCGGATGATTTCCATCTAAAGATGTCAGACTACTTCATGTGAGTATGAATGATAAATCATTGTCATTTTGATATTTCCTACATTTTGTTTTTTGTACTTTCGGATAAATTTCATCCCACGATGTTCTGTGACAATATTGTTTCCACTTGTTCTTGCTTAAAGATGCTTCCCACATAACCAGGCTTCTCATCTTTTGGTTTGTCTTTTTAGACGTGTGCAGTTAAGCTATCTGGTTCCAAATTCCATCAGAAAGTCCAAATAATAACAACTTTGATACAATGTGTGGAGGTAGTGAAAGAAGCATACGTTCCGATCTTTGTGGAAAACATTATCTACTACAAGATAATGCATTGCATCTTTGTAAATAACACTTCAGTTGGGATGATATGTTATTATTATTCTGGAAATGAAAACCCTATATTCTTATCATGTTGGTTAAAATACTATTTGGTAGATACTTCTGCTTTAGATTTATATGGTTACTTTTGATACTGACATAAACATATTTTTTTTATCTTCATGCTTTGATATATTTACTAAATTCCTAGCATTCTATCATCATAACGGATGGGCGCAACAACGCGCGCCATCAATGATCTAGTGAATACATGATGGGCAAGTATGATATGAGATGCCCACAAGATCTTGCAAAGTCCAAAGCCACGGCTTTACGCCGATAATAGGTACTGGCGCCCACGCGCTGCCTGCCCGGGCCTGGCCCAACAAGGTCGATGTGCCCGGTTGCTAACAAGACTGCTTGGGGAGGTGGCCCTCTCCAGGATTCAAACTCGAGGCGTTGCTTTAACGTACAGCTGCGCACAACCACTAGAACTATTCGACTGTAGTGACTGATAGAAGTGCCAACATTATAAGGACATTTGGGCGTGCTATTTATTGTATGTGTACACCATCACTTAGTATTTTGAATTATTTTTAAAAATTTATGAATTTAAATAACTTCATCTATTTACAAAAAAGTTCATCGAATTTGAAAAAAAGTTCATCAAATTTGCAAAAAGTTCATTGAATTTGGAAAATGGTTCATCAAACTTGAAAAATAGTTCATTGATTTTTTTTGAAAAAATCATCAATTTTGAAAAATGTTCACAGATTTTGAGAAAAGTTCATTTGATTTGAAAAAAATTCATCGATTTGAAAAAGTTTCAAAGATTTCCAGAAAGGGTTCATGAATTCTAAAAAAGTAAATTTTTTGAAGAAAAATCACGAATTGTGAAAAAAGTTCATCAAATTTGGAAAATAGTTCATCGATTTGACAAAAGTTCATCAATTGTTTTTAGAAAAATCAAATAAAATAAAAAAGTTAATCAAATTGAGCAACAAAATCAGAAAACTTTCAAAAGATCATCATTTAAAAAAATGTTCGTGCATCCGAAAAAAGAAAAATAAGAAAAAATAAATGTAAACAAATTAAAAGAGAAAGAAACATGAAATAAAAACATCACAAAAAGCATCTAGAAAAAACAAAGAACGAAAAAAAACCTGCTGGTAACTCTTTGCTTGCACTTGTCCAAGACAACAATGAACTTTTGGATGGTAAAAACTATGAAGTCTCCTTTCACTACTCACAATGAGTATGTAGGCAACAATATACGAATATTTTTGTTCTTGTAGTTTCCAAACCAGTTTACTGAAGATGTTGCAAAACCATGTGATGGGTGCCAAACAAATGAAAATTAAAGTAATTGGCCCTAACTACTATGATAGACCAAAAGTTTTCCTCAAAATGGTGAAGGTTGGGCGGACTATCCTCACAAGGGGTTGGACTAAATTTGTGCGTGCCTTCATCATGAAGGAGGGCAGGATATAGGCCTTCTGCTTCTTCACCTGGACCAACAACCAAAATATATTTCGTCTGTCTCTCTTCCGCTCCTTAATGTTACTGTTGTTCTTGTTTTAATTTGGTGCTTTTGTAATGGTTTTTCTATTTGGTTCTTTTGAATGCTTGAATATATGCTTCTGTGATCTGAATTATGCAAGGTGGTTGTACCTATGCAAATTGGGCATGTATGATAGACATGAAATATGTTGATTATCTTCTTTTGAATTCAAATTATAAAGAATTCTAAACCGTGGAAACTAAATTATAGAAAATAACTAATTGTGGTTGTCATTACGGTGCACATGGTTTTAGAAAGAAAAATGTGTGCAACATTCCCCTACAATACATACGTTTCTTTGTCACCAAACATGTGAGATGGTCGACGTATCGCAAATGGTGCGCTATTGCAGAGAGTGTGTGATAGGCTACCTTATGGCACAAGCTTAGCTTACACAAAACATGTGCGATTGGTAGACACTACACACGTTTAGCTGTTAAACATGTGTGATGCGTGCTGCATCACAAATCGTGTGCCCTAGTATTGTGTGTGATAGGCCCCTCCGTTGTTGGCCGCATCACCAATGTTGTGAAACAACATAGCATGTGTGATAAGCCCATATGTTCTTGACAATGAAATATCTGGGACATTGGATGCTTTGTAAACGATTTTTTCTTGCTTCCTGTGTGTGATAGGCCCGTGCATCGCATATGATCGCTTTTACAATATTTTCTGCATCCTAGCACCCTATCACACATGTGATACACCCCCTATAGCAAATCATGCAAGACAATGATTCACATATGCGTGTACGATATGTTTTTTTAAGCGTAAGTGATGACCTTAAAAGTACTAGTGTTAGTATTAACCAAGTACAATAAGCTCACTTGGTTGAAAAAGTGATGGTACAAAAGCAAGCAAACCTAAAGAAAAAGTACAAAAAACCAATTACTCATGGCCATCCACCTCGTTGATGAGTTGTTATGACATTTATTTTTTGGCGACCTCCCCATCAAGTGTTCGTGCATATATATATATCAACCGTGGTTCATAGTGATCACACAACCAGAAGCAGATAAAGATAGGATACACATCCATCGTGCCCACACATTTTATCTTCGAGTATGTTAGTCATGGTGGATAGTACTTAAGACAATTCCTCTCATTTTTATTTTGTAGAAGTCATGTTTTTAGGAAATACGAAATATATATTGTGCCATATGTGCACACTACCACAAGTATGTTAATTAGATTTGGGAGGCGTTAGGAAACGATTATCTTGTAGAAGCCACTTCAAAAGCGGTGAATCTAATGACATTTGTTTTCCTATACGAATTGAGATGTATGCCATGTGTTTTCTTTGATTTTTTTATTTCTATGATATTCCTATCCTATGAAACAAACAATACCTTATATGTGTGCACTATTCTTATAGTAGGCTTTGGTACAATCTGCTATCACTAGCTCCATTTTTGCGTGTGAATTTTATTAGACTTAATTTCCCAGCTGTTTCTGGCGTACTGCAGTAATACGCAGCATATAAATGTCAGGACTCTGTTTTTTTCCGTGAAAACTCAGTTATTTACATATTAATTTTGGACATATTTTTACCATTTGTTTCCATTGTGACATGACAATGACCCCTGTTGTCATGCATTTTCACTTGGAGCTTATTTACGAACACTTGTGGCCTTCTCCTTTAAATCTTGTTTAGTGGAAAAGAGCACTAGGCTTCAGTTCCATGTGGATGTGGTGTCACTGAAAGGCGCCTTGCCTAAAAATATTCCATATAGTAGGTGTAACATGTTTGTGTCACCGGCAGCCTAATCATAATCTCCCACACATGCACACATGATTTTAGTTGTTGCTGATAACAACGTTTTGTGCAGTGCCAGATCCGCATGTTGGTGACTTGAAGCAAAAATGTATACGACCTCATACAGTGATATACTCATGACACTAATAGTGATTGCCTTCATATCACAGCTAGACGTGCATGCTCATATTCTTCAATGATGATGGTGATATCGCCTTAATTCGGCATGCATGTATATATGAAGGCCTGTCATATTCTTCCATGGTAATGATGTTGATGATGATGTGTTGTCATATGCTACATATGGAGGTACAGCCGACAAGTACGACTCCCAATTCTCCAAACACATGTTGGTAAAAAAGTTACTGGTGATCAGCTGGTTCTGCACCTGTCATGGTCACACAGAAATGGCTTGAAAAGTTACAAAGAGAGTTTGGCTATATACGTGCGTTAGAATACAGCACGACACATGCCCACCATTGCAGATACGCTCACATCTCAACGTCTCATCATCACACTCTGCATGTGCGTATACTACAAGTATTATCATTGTCTGTTGCTGTTTGCTTTGCGAGGCATGAATACATGATGGGCAAGTATGATATGAGATTCCCACAAGGTATTCCAAAGTCTCAAGAAAATGATGATGATAACAAACATAATCACGGAGCTGGCTCCCGTGCTATGGTCACCGGCACCGAAAAAAATGGCTTTCGAAAGTTGGAGACGTGGGAGCTCGGGGGAGGGGGGGGGAGGTACAGACAAGACGTGCGCATTTGGAAGCGGGGAGCATGAACGAGATGGGTATGTGTTGACCACGTGCATGTGACGGGTACAGCGCTGCCGTAGACCATATGGTCAGCTAGCTTGAACAGCTGGAGGACTTTAGAAGACATTCCGATGTTGGTATGTCTTAAACGACCAAATAACTTGTGTGTGTTTTAGAGGTACACATATTCATGCGTTTTATTTTGAAATTGCATATACATGTGTATTAGGGCTAAGTGTATATGTGCAACTTTTCTTGACTATATTCGAAATTGCATCCTCACCGCACTCATGTTTCTCGAGGTTTGCAAAGATTTCAATTGTAGGGCAAAGTTTGTTTACAACTAATGATTTGGCTAGCCCATATTTGGCATAACCAGTTCTTACAAAAACTAGTAGAGATAAGCCAAGTAGTTTGTTTTTAAACCAATTAATAGCTACTTGGCTTATAAAACTTCCCCATGAAAGTAACCATGCTCTTAGTCTGCTAGACCCAAGAAGAGTCTTGTTCCTCTTATTCTGGAGTCTCTTGCTAACTCTGCTCGTCTCGTGCATCGTGGACCATATAGTAACGGTGCAACCGACTATGCAGTTCAAGATAATGAACAGCTACAAGCAAATCTTTTCCTAATACCTCCCAAATCTAACATATTTGTAGTAATGTGTGTGTGTGCTATAATGTACGTTCTATATTTTGTTGAAACATGACTTTAGTAGAGTTAAATTGAGGACAATTTTCTTGAGGAGTAATGTATCCATAGTGGTTAGCTCACTTGAGATGAATAACCCATATGTATCTTTCTTCACTCTATTCCTTGCTAGGTGATCATTACAAATCAGGGTGGATGTGAGCTATATATATACACTTGTGTGGTGAATGGGAGCTAGGAAAAAACAAATGCAGTAATAATTCATTGCACTGTTATCACACCATCTGCCTTCATGGTCTAGCTATTATTTGGATACATCATTATTAACATAATTATATAACATGCATAACGTAGGAGGTTAAATTTCAGATATCATAATACGGAACAAATGATAAGTTATTTGAAACTATGATAACAAACAATGAACACATGTATTTGTTTATTTTTCTAACTTCATGCAGATGGGTACAT
The DNA here is from genome assembly GCF_003073215.2 of Triticum urartu. Taxonomy (NCBI): domain Eukaryota; kingdom Viridiplantae; phylum Streptophyta; class Magnoliopsida; order Poales; family Poaceae; genus Triticum; species Triticum urartu. The sequence goes on from NC_053028.1 coordinate 674,263,985, forward strand.
GTTATTTGTTCTGTGTGAATTGGGATGTCGAATCCTTTTTTTGAAAGTAAGTGGTGTCTTTTTATAAGCCAGGACTTCGAATAGATCTTTACCATCAAATTTTGTATGTATCCTTTTTCTTTGTTTAGAATGGATCAATGGAAGACAGAACGTGATTATTCTTATGCATCTCTTTCCTTCTTTTTTTCCAAACGGAGACGGCATATATTGTTGAAGGAAAACTTGATCATGTGTGATGATGGCCTTTTTAAAAAAAGGATCCTTGTTATTGTGACTTAATCAAACTAAAAACAAAAGAAGCTAAAAGAAAGTGTTTGCATAAATCTTAGCGTAAAATTGACGACATAGAACTTAGATGGACAATACTTAGAGCACATCTAAATGTACTTTAGCAAAACTGTTAAAGGAAAAACATCACGATGGCTCTTTTCTTGTAGCATGATGACTCTTGAAGGCATATATTGTCGTAGAAAAACTTGGTCACGTGTGATGATGGCCTTTTAAAATAAAATCACGATGGCTCTTCTCTCGTAATCCTTTTTTCGAAAGTATGTGGTGTCTTTTTATTAGCCAGGACTTCCAATAGATCTTTACCATGAAAATTTGTACATATCTGTTTTTTTCTTTGTTCAGAAAGGAAGAAAGAAGTGATTATTCTTACGTATCTTCTTACCTTTTTTTTTTCAAAACGGAGAAGGTATATATTGTTGAAGGAAATTGATCGTGTGTGACGATGGCCTTTTCTATATCTATATCTATACCTAATATTAAAGGGTGGAACCTTTCATAATTCTCCATACGTCATCTATTTATATCCGTTAATTTTATGTTAATCATGAAGATTTGATGGCTGAGATTTAAAAATAAATCTACACACGTACAAGGAAAAAAAAACATTGCGAAAAAAAAGCCCCAGGCCCGTAACATGGTTTCAACTTTTTGAGTTGTGTAAGTATTTGGATTGGACTCTATGCAATCAGTATGCTATAAATAAAGTCCTCGCATATAAAAATAATAATCTATAAATGAAGAAGAAAAGCTGTACCGAGAAAACAAAAGAACGATCCAATCGCTGTAGATACGTGCATATGTGTCTGATGAAATTAATCGGCAAGATCAACTAGCTTTTTAGGCCGTACTACATGGCGACGTGGCACAGGCATGGGCAGCCACCGCCAGCGCTGCTGCCGCCGATGGTGGTCGACAAGCCATGGTACATGTACAAGCATGTCCCGGGAGAGCATAGGACGAGGTTCCCAGGGCCGATCCCGGCGCCGCGGATGGGCCCGCGCCTGACTGGCAACGGTGGCTTCAGGATGAACACCACCAGAGTCGAGCGCGTCACCATGATCAAGCCAGATAAAGGCGCGCGCCCTTACCAAGTGGCCACGCCGGTACCGGGCAACGAGAGCTGCAGCAACACCAGCATCATGAGTCCATGATCACCAGAGGTCACCATCGCAAACGCCGCCAGGACATCTTGCTGGACGCCGGGGAGGAGGACACCGGAAAGGCTCCCCGGGCTTCCTCTCGTTGGAGGCAAAGCACAGGAAGCTGTCGGCCTTCTGTTTCACCCTCTGCGGCATCGTGTTCTGGCTGGCGGTGGTCGTCATGGGTGTGGCCGTGCTCACCGTGTACCTCGTCTACCGCCCGCAGCCGCCGAAGCTCCGCGTTACGGATGTGTCCCTGAACGCCGGATATGTGGATGAGCTGAACGTCCACGGCGGCCCGGCCCGCGGCCTCTCGCTCAACACCGACCTCAGAGCGCTGGTCGCCATCATGCAGCCAGTATCGATCAACGATTCGTTGGTCTATCCTGGTTGTGAAAGTTTGATCAGCCCTTCCATGATCGTGCATCCATAGAATAGTCCCACCTCGCTTCATTAGATCGAAGCAGACCAGTTTAAATACATGTTGCTTAGGAAATCAAAAAGCAAGCTTGGAAATCAAACAAGTAGAGGGCAAAAAGAGGGATTGATATCCAGATGGAGAGGGAGACGTGAGGGAGAGAGAAGTTGAGCAGCGGGGGCGGCTCGACGGACGAAGCAAGATGGATAGGGAGGCGTGAGGGAGAGAGAAGCCGAGCAGCGGGGGCAGCTCGACGCGGCAGTGCTAACCGGCCACATGAAGCAGAGCAAAGTGGCGTCGGAGGGATTTTTGCAGCCTCTGGCTAGCGCTCTCCTTAAAATGAGCTCTACATGCTGCTGCTGACTCGTGTGATTTTTGCTCCTAATTAAACACCTGCATAACCTAACATCACATACATGTATGTCCTGGCTGATCTGAAACATAAAAAATCTGGTTGTCATTCCAATAATCAATGCATAATCAATCAGGCATATATGAGCACGCATCAAATTAGCCTCATCACGTCTCGCACGTTGGTAGCTCACCTGGTGTGTCCAAACAAAAGGTTTACCACAGACGAACCCTTAATTGCATTGAAATTCTTTCTTAAATATTGGTTTGTTTTTATCTTTTTGTTTCAAACAGTGATTTCACTTTTTTGACTCATCATTTTGTGTTGTTCGACAGTCTTGGATCGGCTTGCTTTTAATTGATCCATTAATAAACATCACCGGCTACAACACTTTCTCATATGTGAGACTAATTAATATTACTTTTTTCATTTGTTGGAGACGTACTTTAAGACTAGAGAGACATCAAGCTTGGAGACAACGACTCTGATGCTTGAAGTGTATGGAGTCTGCCTTTATAGGACCAAAATTACCGTGGATGCTTTTGTGAAATTAGGCCATGTTGACATCGTAGCCCTTTTAGATTCAAGTGCATTTTAAAAGTCCTTATGTCATTTTAGTATATAATTTCAAAGCTTTTTTTTATCTCTACCACATCTCTATAGCTATTCTTGAGTCTTGACAATGTGTTCATTTAGTAGGAGGATACGACCATATGGGGATAATAGTTTTTTACCCGTTGCAACGTACGAGCATATTTTAATTGTACAATTTTGAACAAAAGATTGTAACTTCCACAATTTTCTTCCTCGGTTCCTAGCTCATTTTCCATTTTTTCCATTTTAGTGAAACTCTTGTAGACACGACGACAATTACGTTATGTTTACACAATCACAAGAACAATCATTAGAGAGTAAAGTAGCTTTTTTGCGGGGTGAGTAACCATATTTGTGACTATTTAAGATATGGAGTGCACTAGATTTTTTTTTCAAAATTATTACCTTCCTCTATCCATATTCATATAGAAATTGCCAAAGTTGGACAAAAGAAGGGCGCTTTGTCAAAGTTGACAAGAAGAAGGTGCGCGCGGTGAAATGAACAAGATTTAACAATTCTTACTAAATTTGAATCTACATCAAAAGTTTCTCCCGTTACAACACACGGGCATATATGCTAGTTAATAAAAACATGACGATGGCCCTTTTCTTGTAGCATGAGGATTCTTCAAGGCATGTATCGTTGTAGGGAAACTTGGTCGTGTGTGATGATGGACTTTTAAAATAAAAATCATGATGGCTCTTTTCTTGTAGCATGATGATTCTTGTCTTTACGTGATTCCTTTTCCTATATTATAAGCACTACAATAAAGAAACATCCGTGATATTATGACCCAAATAATAATTTTTTCTGTCATGGATGTAACACTTCTATGACGATAATTGTGACAAAAACACGTATCATTATAGATGTGATAGGCTCCTACTTCTATAAAAAAATGATGACAGAAAATAGATTTTTTGTCCTAGACGGGACGGAGGCGCACCTGCATGATATTCTTTGTGCCGTCAATTACGTAAATAGTCGTGGTAGAAGTGAGGATGGAGATTTTTTTTGAGATTTCTCGGTATACGGTGAGTGGTCGGGCACGAGCAATGCAAAGGTTTACGTGTTTCTCTCATACACATGCGTATATGAGCCCTTCGCTAACTAAATCCGAGCGAGTCGTTCGCCTACTGAACCTGATCGATCAATAAATCCCTCGCACGTACTACGTATTAAGCACAAGCGGTTGATCCCTCACATGTACTACGTATTGAACACAACGATCGATCTTTCTCGGTACGTACTGAAGCGATCGATCCCTCGCCTATAAATGAACCCTAGTGATACCTGCCCTGCTAACTAAATCCGAACGATTGATCCCTTCGCTGCTTACTGAACCCGAATGATCATTGCGAGCGAGTCTCGTACGCGTACGTAGTTTGCTGGCCCGATCGAGCGATGCGTTCGAGGCATGAGTTGACCTAACCGGAACAGTCCCCATTGTTAGCTGCCGTGCATCCGATACATAGATTGAGTCGAGACCAGCAGCCGGTTGGATCGATCCAACCCAGACGTGTTGACCTAGCTGGTTGGTTGGTTGTGGATTAAAAAGTAAATGAGATTTTTAAAATAAAATGTTTAATAAATTATAAAATGTTCGTGGATTCAAAAAATATTTGTGATTTCATAAAAAAATATTTGCCTATTCAAAAAATGTTTGAAATTTTGAAAACAAATGTTCGGGAAATCATAAAGTGAAAATGTTAATGAAATTGAACAAAATTTTGCCAATTTAAATATATTCATGAATGGAAAATATCCTAAAAATTTAAAAACTGTTCAAAAAATATTCTATTCATTCATAAAATGTTCATTGATTCAAAAAATCATCATGCATTTCAATAAAATATTTGTTGAATCAAAAAATGTTCGTGAATTTAAAAAATTGTATCACCAATTTCCAAAACAATGTTCCTCCATTCTAGAAAAGTTCGCCGATTCAAGAAAATTGTAAAAAAGAAGTTCACATTTTAGGTGGACAGGATGTACTTGCTCTGGCAAGTAATGTCGATGGATGGAGAGGCACTAGTAGAAAACGGGCCCATTGTCCCGGTTTGTAAGGGCCTTTTGTCCCGGTTCCTGAACCGGGACTAAAGGGTCGTTACTAATGCCCTGTCCCTTTAGTCCCGGTTCAGTCCAGAACCGGGACAGATGGGCCTCCACGTGGCCTGTGCGCGGAGCCCAGGCAGGAGGGCCTTTGGTCCCGGTTGGTGGCATCAACCGGGACCAATAGGCATCCATGCGTCAGCATTTCTGTGGCTGGGGTTTTTGTTTTTTGTTTTGAAAGGGGGGGGGGTTGGGGGTTTTGGGGGGTTAATTTAGGTGTTTCATATATTGTGTTAGCTAGCTAATTAATAGAGAGAAGTGTCCTCTCTTATGTCCGCGCTTGGTCGACGCTACGTACTATACATACGTATAGAGAGGACTAGACACGCTAGCTAGCTAGTAAGCAAACGAAGGAAACAGAAGATCGTCATGAACATATATGCATACAGAGAGAAGTGATATCGACCACCTCTCTTTCTCCGAGAGATTGGTCGAACAACAAGTTCTCGTATATCTATCCGACACTACCGGCTACATATATACAATAATTATCTCTTACAAATATAATCTCCTAACATACGGACGCATGGTCCACATAGTATTCTCCGTCTTCAGCGATCACGTGGTCAAGAAAGAATGCTGACAATTCCTCTTGAATTGCTCACATGCGATCTGGTGCTAGGAGTTCATCACGCATCCGAAACATGTACTTTGAAGAAGGGGGTCAATACATATATATATGAATGAATGAAACTCAACACAAATGATGGTAATAAAATAAAATTGTGAATATTGTTATTTACGTACTTCATATTGTTCGCCAGAGTAGCCCCGCTCACAGGTCGTGTGGCGGATGGAATCGCACACGTAGTATCCACAGAAATCGTTCACTTGTTCCTGCCACAACCACTTTACAAGAAATAGAGGTCAATCAAACTGATAAGCAAGAATGCCAAATAGTATTGATGAAACTAGCGCTTGAATCACTAGGAGATGTGCGGAAAATACTACTATAGTATTTACTTTCGGGTGTCTAAATTCCAGCTTCTTCGGCAGTCCCGGAGCTTTTTTGGTGAATTTTCTCCAAACTCTGCCAGACAAAGAAAACAATTACTTGATATCAGAAATGAACAAAGTTGCTGATATGGTGGATAATGATCGATTTAACTTAGTTCTCGAGCATTTGAGTCATGTCCGCATACTCCTGGGGATCTTTTCGTTTAGAGTCCAAGACAGTTACTACTCCCTGCTCAAGCTTAATCTCTAGGAGAATATAGTGGAACCCGCGCATGCATGCATAACTCATCAATTACATTACTATAACCTTGACTAATATATAAAGGAAACCGAATATGCACAAGACAGTAACACTCACTTGAAGTTGTAAGGAAAGAGTATTATATATTTGTTTTCATTTATTACCAACGATTGTAGCAAGTTGGCCTCGGTATCCGCGGCATGAAATTTAACCTCGGTTGCATCTATGAGATTTATGTTAATGAACCCAATATCACCGACTTGTCTTTTCTTCAATTCGACGATCTTCAATCTGCATAATATAGTGAGGATAATTATAAATACATGCAATGAAAGAGCTGAGCTATATAGAGAGACTTAATGACAAAAGTAGTACTACTTATAGACAGTAGCAGATGACCGTTGCTTTATCGAGGGTCAATTGATTGAAAAACTGAAAGAACTCCTCAAATGGAACAGGCAACAGTTCAATTCCAACGAGGTCATGCTCCTTTTTTAACTCCCACATACAAAGTATTCCTCCCCCCAGACTCTCTACAGATTTTCAAGTACCAATCATGCAATCTTCGCATCATCGTTGATAGAGATCTTTCATCTTTGACGAGAGGCTTTCCGTACTCATATCTTTGTATCTGCACCTCCAAGAAATCATAATGTACATCGTCGGGCAGGTAATCTCCAAGATTGCTATAACCGGGTGCCTTTCCAATAATGCGCTCATAGTTGCTTCGGCGGAGACTTGGGTGGTTTTGTCAGGGCAGCCAGAGTGCGCTTCGCTTTCACCGGATCTACCTTCTCCTCCGGAGGTGGATGTTTCTTTGCTTTCACCCCTTCAAAGAAGTTCCTCACTTCTTCTCGCGCGATCTCGGCGTTCTCCTCCGGGGTCCTCTCGTATGGTAACTTCTCTGGAGTCTTCAGAGAAGGACCGAATCTGTATGTCCTCCCGCCTCTGGCTGTACTGCTAGACACCGGCAGAGCAGACGGAGCGGTTGTCTTCTTTACTTGCTTACGAGGCGGAGGAGAAGGACTACGACGCGCCGGAGCAGCCGGAGCGGCGGCAGGTCTCTTCCGCCCTTGCTGACGAGGCGGAGAAGGAGGAGGCTGGCTGCTCGGGCGCGCGGCGCAGGCGGAGAAGGAGGCGGAGTGCCGCCACGCGCCGGAGAAGGAGCCGGCGAGTGCCCTGATCGTCACTCGCCGGAGGAGGAGGCGGTGGAGGAGGCGGAGTGCCCTGACTCGCCGGAGGAGGAGGAGGAGGCGTCCAGTTCGGAAGGTTGATGAGCTCCTTCCGCCATAGGCATGGAGTCTTCAGAGCAGAACCCAGCCGAGTCTCCCCTTCACCGGTAGGGTGGTCAAGCTGGAGGTCCTCAAATCCCTCCGTTATTTCATCCACCATCACCCTAGCATATCCTTCTGGAATCGGCCGGCAGTGAAAAGTTGCGCCGGGTTCAGTAGGAAAAACAGAGCCAACAGCCGCCTTGACCTTCATATTAATCCATTGCGTCATAAGGTGGCAATTTTGAGACTCCGCGATAGCATCCACGGGACGACGGCGAGGCAGGGCGCGCTCGGGGGCGGCGGACGGGCTCGGGGACGCAGGGGGTGCGGCAGGGCACGCTCGGGGGCGGCGCGGCGGAGGCAACGGTGCTGTGGCGCGTGGGCTCGGGGGCGGGGCAGGGGCAACGGCGTGGGCGGCGACGGCGAGGCAGCCTGGCGGCGATGAGCTCGACGGTCGTCGGGGGGAAATGGGCGATGTAAACTGAAACCACTAAGTGGTGGGTATATATACATGAAGCATTGGTCTTGGTTCATGGCACGAACCGGTACCAATGCCACCAATGGTCCCGGTTCGTGCTACCAACCGGGACCAAAGGTCTCATTTCGGCAGCCCAAAGGGCAGGAAGCGAGGCCATTGGTCCCGGTTCGTCGCACGAACCGGGACCATAGGTAGGCATTCGTACCGGTTTCTGCCACGAACCGGTACGAATGCCCCCCTATGGTCCCGGTTCGTGCATCTAACCGGTACCAATGGCATGCACCGCGGTGCGGTGCGGTGGGATTTTTAGTCCCACCTCGCTAGCTGCAGAGCTCAAGCGCCTGTTTATAAGCCCTGCTGTGTGTTCCCTTTCGAACTCCTCTGAACTGCAGGCTTACGGGCCTAATGGGACACTGCAATGCCTGTGGGCCTACTGGGCCTGCTGCGGGCCTGAATCCTGGCCCATGGTTGGGTTTCTAGTCGTATTCAGGCCGTGCTGGCCCAGTAGGTGGCATTTTTTTTTTTTTTATTTTTTCATTTCTACTTAGAACTAAATACTTATAGTTTTTTAGTGATTTCTTTTTTCTTTTAGGTCACAAAAATTATAAACTTTCTGTTAGTGCCATTAGTTTTAAAATTTGAATAGTTTAAATTTGAATTTTTTAAAATTTGTGTGAATCACTAGTTTATGAATAACTTTACTATAAAAATTGATTTTTGAGTCATTCTTTTTTATCATTATACTCAATTTGGTAATTTTAGTTAGTCATAACAAATATTATAGGCATTTTTTTCTTTTTTGCTATTTATTTTTTCATTTCTACTTAGAACTAAATACTTATAGTTTTTTAGTGATTTCTTTTTTCTTTTAGGTCACAAAAATTATAAACTTTCTGTTAGTGCCATTAGTTTTAAAATTTGAATAGTTTAAATTTGAATTTTTTAAAATTTGTGTGAATCACAAGTTTGTGATTAACTTTACTAAAAAAATGAACATAGATGCACCTATAGAGAAAATCCGACCTAAATTCATAATCAATTTCTATGAATTTCAGAGGAATTCATTATGGATTTAGGTCAAATTCCCTGTATAGAGGCATCTATTTTCATTTTGAGAGGAGCTCAACAAGGCAGAGAGGGACGAGCTTATAAACCGGTGTGGGCGCCCTTCGGTTGGCGAGGTGGGACTAAACTCTGAGCGCAACGAGGACCAATCCTTTAGTCCCGGTTTGTGGCACAAACCGGGACTAATGGTCATGGGCCAGGGGCGAGCCCTATTTTTTTCCAGTTTTTTTGTTTTGTTTTCTGCATTATTTATTTTCTTTTGTTTTTTGCTTTAATTTTTAATTCTTTTTGCTTTTAGTTTTAGAAAAATTATAAACTTTCTGTTAGTGCCATTAGTTTTCAAATTTGAAAACACTTTTTTAGTTTTTTTAGTTTTCTTTGTTGCTTTATTTATTTTATTTTGTTTCTACTTACAACAAAATACTTATTGTTGCTACTTTTATTTTTTTCCAGTTTTTTTGTTTTGTTTTTTGTATTATTTATTTTGTTTTGTTTTTTGCTTTATTTTTTTAATTCTTTTTGCTTTTAGGTCAGCAAAATTATAAACTTTCTGTTAGTGCCATTAGTTTTAGAAAAATTATAAACTTTCTATTAGTGCCATTAGTTTTCAAATTTTAATAGTTAAAATTTGAATTCTTTGAAATTTGTGTGAATCACAAGTTTGTGATTAACTTTACTAAAAAAATGAACATAGATGCACCTATAGAGAAAATTTGACCTAAATTCATAGTTTTCAAATGAACTCTGAAAAAGTTGGCATAGCATACTCGTGTGGTACAAAGTTGGCATGGTATCATCATAATAGTTGTGGGAGAAAGTCTTCACTTTTTATTCGCTTGTATCATTTGCATATTGCGCCGTAACCATGGATAATCTTCATCGTTTATCAGGATGCTTGGGTCAGCCTTGACATTGAAGGGAGGAATTTCATGAAACTTTTCATAATCTTCAGACATGTCTGTCTTGCCCTCCACTCCCAGGATGTCCCTTTTTCCTGAAAGAACTATGTGGCGCTTTGGCTCATCATATGATGTATTCGCTTCCTTATCTTTTCTTTTTCTCGGTCTGGTAGACATGTCCTTCACATAGATAACCTGTGCCACATCATTGGCTAGGACGAACGGTTCGTCAGTGTACCCAAGATTTTTCAGATCCACTGTTGTCATTCCGTACTATAGGTCTACCTGTACCCCGCCTCCTGATAGATTGACCCATTTGCACTTAAACAAAGGGACCTTAAAATCATGTCCGTAGTCAAGTTCCCAAATGTCCACTATGTAACCATAATATGTGTCCTTTCCCCTCCCGGTTGCTGCATCAAAGCGGACACCGCTGTTTTGGTTGGTGCTCTTTTGATCTTGGGTGATCGTGTAAAATGTATTCCCATTTATCTCGTATCCTTTGTAAGTCAATACAGTCAAAGATGGTCCCCTGGACAACAAGTACAACTCATCACAAACAGTGTTGTCACCTATGAGACGTGTTTCCAACCAACTGCTGAAAGTCCTGATGTGTTCACATGTAATCCAGTCATCGCACTGCTCCGGGTGTTTGGAGCGCAGACTGTTCTTGTGTTCATCGACATACGGGGTCACCAAGGTAGAGTTCTGTAGAACTGTGTAGTGTGCTTGAGACCAAGAATATCCGTCCCTGCATATTATTGAGTCACTTCCAAGAGTGCCTTTTTCAGTCAGTCTCCCCTCATACCGCGATTTAGGGAGACCTATCTTCTTAAGGCCAGGAATGAAGTCAACACAAAACCCGATGACATCCTCTGTTTGATGGCCCATGGAGATGCTTCCTTCTAGCCTAGCGCGGTTATGGACATATTTCTTTAGGACTCCCATGAACCTCTCAAAGGGGAACATATCGTGTAGAAATACGGGCCCCAGAATGACAATCTCGTCGACTAGATGAACTAGGACGTGCGTCATGATATTGAAGAAGGATGGTGGGACCACCAGCTCGAAACTGACAAGACATTGCGCCACATCACTCCTTAGCCTTGGTACGATTTCTGGATCGATCACCTTCTGAGAGATTGCATTGAGAAATGCACATAGCTTCACAATGGCTAATCGGGCGTTTTCCGGTAGAAGCCCCCTCAATGCAACCGGAAGCAGTTGTGTCATAATCACGTGGCAGTCATGAGACTTTAGGTTTTGGAACTTTTTCTCTGGCATATTTATTATTCCCTTTATATTCGACGAGAAGCCAGTCAGGACCTTCATACTGAGCAGGCATTCAAAGAAGATTTCTTTCTCTTCTTTCGTAATAGCGTAGCTGGCAGGACCTTCATACTGCTTCGGAGGCATCCCGTCTTTTTCGTGCAAACGTTGCAGGTCCTCCCGTGCCTCAGGTTTATCTTTTGTCTTTCCATACACACCCAAGAAGCCTAGCAGGTTCACGCAAATGTTCTTCGTCACGTGCATCACGTCGATTGAAGAGCGGACCTCTAGGTCTTTCTAGTAGGGTAGGTCCCAAAATATAGATTTCTTCTTCCACATGGGTGCGTGTCCCTCAGCGTCATTCGGAACAGCTAGTGCGCCTGGACCCTTTCCAAAGATTACGTGTAAATCATTGACCATAGCAAGTACGTGATCACCGGTACGCATGGCAGACTTCTTCCGGTGATCTGCCTCACCTTTGAAATGCTTGCCTTTCTTTTGACATTGATGGTTGGTCGGAAGAAATCGACGATGGCCCAGGTACACATTCTTCCTGCATTTATCCAGGTATATACTTTCAGTGTCATCTAAACAGTGCGTGCATGCGTGGTATCCTTTGTTTGTCTGTCCTGAAAGGTTACTGAGAGCGGGCCAATCGTTGATGGTCACGAACAGCAACGCCTTTAGGTTAAATTCCTCCTGTCTGTGCTCATCCCACGTACGTACACGTTTCCATTCCACAGCTGTAAAAGTTCTTCAACTAATGGCCTTAGGTACACATCAATGTCGTTGCCGGGTTGCTTTGGGCCTTGGATGAGAACTGGCATCATAATGAACTTCCGCTTCATGCACATCCAAGGAGGAACGTTATACATACATAGAGTCATGGGCCAGGTGCTGTGATTGCTGCTCTGCTCCCCGAAAGGATTAATGCCATCCGCGCTTAAAGCAAACCATACGTTCCTTGGGTCCTTTGCAAACTCATCCCAGTACTTTCTCTCGATTTTTCTCCACTGCGACCCGTCATCGGGTGCTCTCAACTTCCCGTCTTTCTTATGGTCCTCACCGTGCCATCGCATCAACTTGGCATGCTCTCCATTTCTGAATAGACGTTTCAACCGTGGTATTATAGGAGCATACCACATCACCTTCGCAGGAACCCTCTTCTTGGGGGGCTCGCCGTCAACATCACCAGGGTCATCTCGTCTGATCTTATACCGCAATGCACCGCATACCGGGCATGCGTTTAGATCCTTGTATGCACCGCGGTAGAGGATGGAGTCATTAGGGCATGCATGTATCTTCTCCACCTCCAATCCTAGAGGGCATACGATCTTCTTTGCTGCGTATGTACTGTAGGGCAATTCGTTATCCTTTGGAAGCTTTTTCTTCAATTTTTTCAGTAGCTTCTCAAATCCTTTGTCAGGCACAGCATTCTCTGCCTTCCACTGCAGCAATTCCAGTACGGTACCGAGCTTTGTGTTGCCATCTTCGCAATTGGGGTACAACCCTTTTTTGTGATCCTCTAACATGCGATCGAACTTCAGCTTCTCCTTTTGACTTTCGCATTGCGTCCTTGCATTGACAATGACCCGATGGAGATCATCATCATCGGGCACATCGTCTGGTTCCTCTTGATCTTCAGCAGCTTCACCCGTTGCAGCATCATTGGGCACATCGTCTGGTTCCTCTTGATCTTCACCAGCTCCCCCCGTTGCAGCATCACCGTATTCAGGGGGCACATAGTTGTCATCGTACTCTTATTCTTCGCCGTCTTCCATCATAACCCCTATTTCTCCGTGCCTCGTCCAAACATTATAGTGTGGCATGAAACCCTTGTAAAGCAGGTGGGAGTGAAGGATTTTCCGGTTAGAGTAAGACATCGTATTCCCACATTCAGTGCATGGACAACACATAAAACCATTTTGCTTGTTTGCCTCAGCCGCATCGAGAAACTTTTGCACGCCCTTAATGTACTCGGAGGTGTGTCTGTCACCGTACATCCATTGCCGGTTCATCTGCGTGCATTATATATAATTAAGTGTCCAAATTAATAGAAGTTCATCATCACATTAAAACCAAAGTACATACATAGTTCTCATCTAACAACATATAGCTCTCCAGAGCATCTAATTAATTAAACCATACATTGAAACTATGTAAAACATTTCAATGCGAAAACAAATGCGATCATAATCGCAACCAGGGTAACAATTGATCCAACGGCATAATGATACCAAGCATCGGTATGAATGGCATATTTTCTAATCTTTCTAATCTTCAAGCGCATTGCATCCATCTTGATCTTGTGATCATCGACGACATCCACAACATGCAACTCCAATATCATCTTCTCCTTCTCAATTTTTTTATTTTTTCCTTCAAGAAATTGTTTTCTTCTTCAACTAAATTTAACCTCTCGACAATAGGGTCGGTTGGAATTTCCGGTTCACATACATCCTAGATAAATAAAATCTATGTCACGTTGGTCGGCATAATTTTCATAAACATTAAATGAACCAATAGTTATAAAGATAATATATATACCACCTCCGAATCATAGACAGGACGAGGGCCGACGGGGGCGGATACCAAAACCATCGCACTATATAAGATGCAATAATAAAAGTAAGAAAATAATACAAGTATCTATGTAAACATACAAGTAAGAATATTTTTTCCTTTCAGAAAGAAGATAAGAACAAGAGGCTCACCACGGTGGTGCCGGCGATGAGCTCGGCGCGGGTGATCGACGGCGGTGAAGACGGGGACGGGGCGTGACGGACCGCTAAACCTAGACAAATATTGAGGAAAATGGAGTTTGGAGGTCGAGCTTGGAGAGGAGAAAGCTTAAGTAGTGTGGCTCGGGCATTCCATCGAACACCTTGTGTGCATAGGAGGTGAGCTAGAGCAGCACCAAGCCCTCTCCCCCTCGGCGAGAAAAAACAGAGCAATGTGCTCTGCTCTTACACGAGGGGGTATATATAGGGACCTCATTGGTCCCGATTGGTGGCATGAACCGGGACTAAAGGGGAGCCTTTGGTCCCGGTTCAAGCTACCAACCGGGACCAATGGTGGTGGGACAGGAGCGAGGCCCATTGGTCCCGGTTCGTCCCACCAACTGGGACCAAAAGGTCCAGACGAACCGGAACCAATGGCCCACGTGGCCCGGCCGGCCCCCTGGGCTCATGAACTGGGTCCAATGCCCCCATTGGTCCCGGTTCTGGACTGAACTGGGACTAATGGGCTGACCCGGCCTGGGCCTTTGCCCCCTTTTCTACTAGTGAGGGGCGCTCCTGCACCTTAAATATGAGAGTCTCCGGCATCCATGTAGTGTCACTAAAAGGTCTGTTAGAATAAATCCGAGGCATATCGTAGATCATCCAAGGACCAAGTAATTACACGAGCACGACACCGAGATTTCTTAACAAGGTTCACCGATATGGCTACATCCCTGGGGTATGACTACGGGTGCTTCTCCCCGTGACACCGTCACAATACCGCACACCGGCCACCCGGGTGCCGGCACACGCCGCTGGCTCCTCCTTGCGCGCCTGTGCTATTATGTTGGCATAAGTTACATCGTGTGTCTACCCCCGCTATATATGAGAGGCCTAGGATACAAGTGTCCTATTAGGACACGACTGCATATCCTATCTAAACACAATACAACTCAGAGTCCAACTGTAACCTAACTTGTACACAATATTCGACACAACTCTAACAAACTCCACCTTGGCGAATATTCTTCACCACCTTGAATTTGCCAATGCGTCAAACTTCCATGTACATTGGACTTGAGCTTATCCCATGAGCACCGCTGCTACTCCAAAGACTCCATATGACTCCACCTGCAACTTGTAGTCCCTTCTTTTCATGACCACAGTCAACACTCGAGCAAAATTAAGTTCCTTGTTACTCTAGTTTGTGCTCCCAACTTTCAGAGTATCAGTCCAACGTCATCACACACTGATCACTGACCTGCGTGAAAGTGAACAACTCACATATTGGATGTCACACATAAGAGTTACCTGAACTCAACATCACCGCTCCTTTCTTGACCGCCTGTCTGAAACTTGAAGGAATTTCACCATTGCTTTTAGTCATCCCGAGTCAAATTCGCAATTGTCTCACCACATGTATGACCACCAGAGCCCTGGCCCGTCTCCTTGTCCCGTGCATACCGCACACCTCGCCGTTATTACTGCGTCGAGCCTCCGCTGTCCCGGTCGAGTCTCAAGGGCCGCGAACCCACACCACTCAACCCCACTGCAGAGTACCACCGATCATCACCGACCGATGACGAGTTTCACGCTTTCATCAGACCACTGGGCTCCAATCCGAACTACGTGTCACTCACTTTTTTCCAGCTGAATAGGCTTCGACTCTCTGTGCACTTACGCCGTAGCCCCTCAATCCAGCTCCACCTTCAACATGACTCCATGGTGGCTGTACGTGCCACCCCGCGCCCCGTCGATATAAGCCCTCATGTGCACCGTCTTGAATCAACCCCGCGCCATAGCCTTGTCGAAGCCACACAAGTCCTCTAACCTGCGCCACGTGTTTCCACGCCCCAGAAGTCGGCCACCATCAGCATCACGCTCCTATGTCGCCACCGCTGATCCCGCACCGTTTTTTGTACCAACCGACTTGCGTCGATCCGTCAGACTGTCCAAGTCTGGCCCAGCCAAACTTATCCGACTGCATGACACACTCGAGACTCCCAAAACGTCTTCCACGAATCTCCATCCATCACCAGATAATTCCATCTTAGCTGACATGACTTCCTGCAACACCTTCAAGCATCCCTGTCGTGCAAACAAATTTTTCATCCTGTGAAAAATTAACCGAGCTCCACCACAATGCCCCAAGTACACAAACAAAACCTGATAAGGTACACCCCTGTGTACTAATAGCAAAAATCGTGATATGCTCCTAGCTCAATATATGATGCTAGTGTTGTCTTGCCAAGTCTCTGCTTTCCAATGGATGCACAACGTGATGGTCTTTTTCCCTCCGCTCAAAACGATCTGTTTGTGCCTCTTTCCGTGTCCTACACGGAACCTGGTCCTCTCTTTTTCTTTTCCAAAACAAATCTCACTACGGCTTCCCGATCAGCCTGGCCACGTCCTTGCGCTTCCACGTACACCCTCACGCTTCCAACCCGGCCAGCATCGCTAGCCCTCCAGGCTCCAAGCCTGCCGCCCCAGCACGCCATGCCACACAGGGCTCAGCCAGCCACGCGCTTTTCTACGCGGCCTCCAAAGCCGAGCCGAGCCATCTGATCTGCTGCTCCCTCATTCCAGTCGCTGATTTCTAATTCCAATCGATCTCAACTGCTTCGATTAACAGCTTGATCATGCCGAGTACGACCTTTCGGCCGCTTCCAACTTGACGCTGGTTATTAAACGAATTGGATTTCCTCGCAGCAACTCCACACAAACTCCTCAAGATCAACTCAATCACAGCCTTCGAACAACCTAGCTCATTATACCACTTGTTAGAATAAATCCGAGGCATATCGTAGATCATCCAAGGATCAAGCAATCACACAAGCACGACACCGAGATTTGTTAACGAGGTTCACCGATATGGCTACATCCCCGGGCATGACTACGGGCGCTCCTCCCCGTGACACCGTCACAATACCGCACACCGGCCACCCGGGCGCCGGCACATGCCGCCGGCTCCCCCTTGCGTGTCTGTGCTATTATGTTGGCATATGTTAGATCGTGTGTCTACCCCCGTTATATATGAGAGGCCTAGGATACAAGTGTCTTATTAGGACATGACTACATATCCTATCTAAACACAATACAACTCAGAGTCCAACTGTAACCTAACTTATACACAATATTCGACACAACTCTAACAAGGTCCCTTGCACTAAAATATTCCACATAGTAGGTGTAACATGCTTGTGTCACCGGCAGCTGAACCATAATCTCCCACACATGCACGCATGATTTTTGTCGTTGTTGCCGATAACAACGTTTTGTGCACTGCCAGATCCGCATGCCGAGGCCTTGAATTAAAAGTATATGGCCATATTCTTGTGGTATGCTCATGACATTTAATTGCCTTCGCCTTAATATCACAGCTAGACGTGCTCATATTCTTCCATGATGATGGTGACAACCTTAGTTCGGCATGCATGTATGAAGGCGTGTCATATTCTGCGATGATAATGGTGTGTTGTCTTATGCTACGCATGGACGTAATACCGACATGTATGGCGCGTGTCATGGTAGTATTACTGGTGATCAGCTGGCGCGTGTCATGGTTACACATAAATGGCTTTAATAGTTGAAAGAGAGTTTTGCTATAAACGCACGACAGAGTACAGCGCAACACATGCCCACCATTAGTTGCAGGTACGCTGACATCTCAACGCCTCATCATCACACATTGCATGTGCATTTACTACGTGCATTATCATTCTGTGTTGTCGTTTGCTCTTTGCTTAGCATAAATACATGATGGGAAAGTACGATACGAGATGCGCACAAGGTCTTCTAAAGTCTCAAACACATGATGATGATAACAAACATAATCACAGAGCTGGCTCCCGTGACATGGTCACCGGCACCGGAAAAAATGGCTTGGGAAAGTAGGAGACGTGGGAGCTCCGGGAGCCGAGTGGTAAACACAAGACACGCGCATGGCCACACGAGCAGTGTCACGTGGCGCCGACACTTGGCAGCGGCAGTGCGCGCGGCATGGGTATGTGTTGATGACCTGAATGTGACGGGGCACTACGCTGCTGTAGACGCATACACTCAGCTACCTCGGACTTTAGAAGACATTCCGATGTTGGTATGTCTTACACGACCGTGTGGTTCTTAGAGGTACACATATTCATGCATACTATTTTAAAACTACATATACATGTCACTACACCATAACACTACATTCCCAACAACCTACTTGGTCGGGAAAACAACTTCCGCCAACAAACAGTCGGTCGGGAAACACTATTGCCGACCAATCGTGTCCGTTCGGGAAAGTCTAGACGGGAAAACCCTTTCCCGACCAACATATCTTTCCCGACCAACTGCTTTATGGGTATGGCGAATCTTTCCCGACCAACAATATGTTGGGCTTGCCATGGGCCTTTCCCGACCAACAGCCCGTTGGGGTAGCCGTGGGCCTTTCCCGACCAACTATCGGATGGGAATTCTTTCCCGACCAACATTCTATTTGGCCTATTTTAGCCTTTCCCAACTGACAGTCGGGCAGGGTTTGTTTTGCCAACCAACAATCAGACGGCGTTTTCTTTTGTGACCAAA
This sequence comes from Triticum urartu, assembly GCF_003073215.2. NCBI lineage: Eukaryota > Viridiplantae > Streptophyta > Magnoliopsida > Poales > Poaceae > Triticum > Triticum urartu. Next base: position 674,282,364 of record NC_053028.1, read on the forward strand.
AATTCATTTACATTTTGTTTATCCAATCACAACTTTAACTAACATATGGTACTGATTGTCACATACATATAGTTCATGTGTTCTAAGCATAATCAAAGACATCATACATCAGGTGCACCAAACATTTTTTATTCCATTCTCTAATGGTCACATACATACACATCATTCTGTTCTAAACATAATCACCAATACACCATACATCAGGTTCAACAAAGGACGCAGTTGTACAAAATGAAAAGTAAAACATTCGGTGATGCGGATCGCTGGCTTCATGGGTCATTGTGAGTCGAGTCCTTATGGTTGCTTCCTACAAAAGTTAAACAAGTCTCATTAGAATGATCAATTAATTTATGAAATTGAATGCGGCCAGAATTCACATGTGTACTGTGCACACACAACAGCAGAAAGAAGAATACACTTACCTAATCTACAAAACTAGCATTTCTGGTCGTGAAGACCGCCAATCAACATCCAGCAATAGACATGGATGTGGCATAGAAGCCCTCTGTCCACCTTTTGTCTATCCATTTGAAAGGAAATGCATCATTTACTCTGTATGATTGCTGATCATAGAGTGTGCTGAGGATATACTTAAGTTACTGTACATAGGTACTAGCCAATATTCCAACACTTGTTTCCAAAAAAATAAACATACAACTTTATAGATAGTGGATAAAATGAGCTGGAAGCTAAATAAATATAACTGTGACTCTTTCAGTAGATGTACAGTTTTCTAGTATTTCACACTGGATATAGCTACCTGGTAGCTAATTATAGATGTGACTCTTTCAGAATGCCCGAAAGTATCGTCTTAGCTCCTAAAAACTACGAGTAAGAAGAAAAGAGGCTACAACACCAAAGTAGATTAACCTGGTATCCCTGCCAAGGTAGGCGGACGCAGACTAGTATTTAGGTTTGACCTGAATACACCATGATAATTGAAATCATTGGTATTGGATTGTATACTCTGTTGAATTTGTCGCAAAAGGGTAAAATTCCAGACTGTATAATCAAAGCCATGAACAAAATCCATCAAAATCGAGCATTTACAGCAAGTAGGATGGAACCAATATACTAATATTCCAGATTGTACCCTACTTTTTTAGAAAGAAATAAATATACACAAAAACGACAGCGAAAAATTATCACTTACTATCTTACTGTAAGTGAACGACAGTGTAACTACTACATCGTAGTAAGATTCGCCATACTTTTGGTTAGACAAATAGAGGACAACATCCATGTAAACCACCTTTCTAAGAGCATTTCCATGTTATGAACCTGCATGATCTACGATCATTTAAGTATATGCTCCAGAAACTAATTAAGTTCTGCATTTTTTTGTTGATATTCAGATCTGCTATAGCTTCTTCCATTGCTTGATGATGCACTATATATTTTTATACCTTCATATCCAAAACCATCTCCTTTCTTGTATAAGTGCCCCTAACATGGAAGAGGTAAGAATATATTTGGTGCTTTTGTTTTTTGTACAGATGGGAAAAATATAGGAATACCAGTAGAGCGACTGCAGAAACTTTGACAGTTCTTCATATACACAACCCTTTTACTCAAGGAATAAGGGGAACATGATGCAAGGAATGCAACCTCAGCACTTGGACAGTAGTAATTAGAAGACTGTAGGGAAGTATATTAGAGTGTCCTGTTTAATGTAACCCAATTTTCCTTTTGTTTATTTCTTGGATGAACTTTCAGACATACCGGTCGTACCAATTACTGTGGTAGTTTCAGATTAACACCTGAGATTAGTATGCCATGATATTAACAGCAAATGGCCAGGAATGACATATATGCCATAATTTATATATATTGCCGACGGTCTAAACAGGAGGAGGAGCAGCAGGAATAGCAAGTGAATGTCAAGGAACTTTATTTAAGGATAACCAAATTACCCGATAAATTTCATTGAAACAGAAAAAAAATGGGCCAAAGACACAAGTTCCCCTTTTATGAATGTACATACTCCCTCCGTCCCAAAATTCTTGTCTTGAATTTTGGGACGGAGGGAGTACATAATATCAGTATAATCTCATGTTTTTGTTTGCCCTACAATGTATTATTGCTAAAAACAAGCATGATCCTGCAGGGATAACTATACCATGTCTGTATATTTGATCCTGCAGGTACGACTTAATAGCCAAATAAAACATAATAACCCACCTTTCAGGATTCCAGGCGTCATTCGGATCCCATTGAATAGTGGCATTCCTGGTTAGTACTGTTTCCACCCTTCATTTGCTGGGCATTGCTTTAAATGTTCACCTACAAGGTTTTACATGTGGTGTCACGTTCTCCATACAAGAATAACTATTAGAAATCAAAATCTGAAATAAACAAGTTGAACACAAGGTGTTATTTGTCAAGGAGGACCAAGCGAATGATATCCAATTCAACAAAGAAAAACATGGTGTTCCATAGAGCAGATGCTTACCATTTCTCACCAAGTAGTATGGTTCAGCTCAACACTAAATTTCATTTATTTCAGAGAAGCGTAGATGTAAAACATATCTAAATAACAGATTGAGGCCCCTTTCTTTATTGTACACTTAACTCAATCAAGCATGTAAGCAAGACACTAAACCAGGAACGAATCAAACGGTGCCGCACTAGCAGGACATGGTCATGAACAACATAATTAATTGGATTATGATTACCATGAGAAATATCTAGAAGTTGAATCATAGGGTGAACAGACTTTGATGGCTGCAATGGACATTTCAAAGCTTTAAAAGCGAGATTGTACTACAAAACTGCTAGTTCAGATGTCACATGTAGGTGAAAACACTTGCAATACTAAAGTAATCTACTTCAGCAATCAACATACATGATCTATGTTTAAGGAAAATCCAAAGTGTGAAAAGGGGTTGTATACATTAATTGCATCCACACTTAAGGAGGGCCTCAATACATGGGGTGGAGAAACTCACCAAAGTGGTTGCAACAAGCACGTTAGATGACTTGAAGATGAACGCCCACGATGTAGTTTTCTAAATAAAAAATCACATAAGAACCAAAGCCTAAACAAAACATTCAGTACTTGTTCACACACTGCATTGGCTGGGAGCTAATAGCAATAGACTAGGATGACATATTAGAAAAGCTTAGAGAAGCTCTCGTAAGAGAAAAAGTACATATTGTTCTTTATTGTTCAGTACATATTGTTCTTTAGCTCTAATATATAACCATAAAAGTACAGTCTAACAACTTCAAAAAATCTAGCAGCCAAATTAGTTATAGACAAAGCATTACCTGGACATTCAGCTCATAAATTTTATAAAAAAGATAAGTTTGCTAGCCACCATTTCCTGCTCTTTTTATCATTTTAGGTATTCACACCAGTTTTGAATTAAAGTGCCAGGCTCCAAGCTACTAAATCACAACATCATCTACTGAAAGAAAGAAAAAAGAGCCTCTACACACCACATCTTATGAACAAAATTCATCTGAAACTGAAATTGGTTCAAGTCATCATATACCAACAGATCTGACGATAATGTTTTCTAAGCAAAGAACAACCACAGACAGTGCACTAAATCACAGACGAGAAACATAATGTTGAAGGATTTTTAAGAGAGTTGCCTCACCCATCATTGCACAGTTGCAAAAACAACACACATCTTTTGACATCCACACATAAGGGGGTCGTCAAGACTCGGGGCAGAGAAACTCACCAGAGTGTGGTTGCACGTCAAATGGATATGGTCTCTTGAAGATGAACGCTAGACGTCTAGTCTTCTGAAGAAGAACCCGCCAGTGCTGATGTGTTCCGATCTGGGAGATGAATTTGGTTGTTAGGTTCGAGAAACGGAGCGGGGGGAGAGCGGAGGGGGGGAGGGAGTTGCCTCACCGTGGGAAATTGCTGGCAGCGGCAGCAAGGAGCTGGGCGGCGATGATGGGAAGCAGGCCGGTTTGGGGGCACCGGTGGAGAGGCAGGACGACGCGGGGGCGGCAGTGAAGAAGCAAGATGGCGTGGAGCAGTGCCCCGCCACGGCCGACAGGAGCTTCTGACACTGGTTGAGCCTAATCTTCACCGGGATCTACCCGGTGCCCAGGACGATGACGAGGCCGGAGTTCTTGGTGACGGGATGGGGACGGAGCACCTTGGTGGAGGAGAGGGTACGAGTTCGTGGGGGATGGGCGGTGTGGGGCGCCGGGAGGGTTTGAGGACGACGACGCACGCGGTGTAACGGCCGACCGGAGAGAACAGTGAGCGTCGTGACTCGTGATGTGTGGTGCGAGTGGCGGCTCGTGGTGGGGGAATTAGGGATTCCACGGGACCTGGAGGAAAAGAGCGGTGAGGTTCGCGGGCTGTGCCAAAATTTAGCGCTAAAAATTTGCGTCTGCGCGCGCTTGGCCCATTTAGCCACAGGCGGTCGGTCGGCGTTATTTGCCGACCCACAGTTCGATGGGTACAAGAGAATTTCCGACCGACAGCTCGATGGCAAATGTGCATGCATTCCCGACCAATAATTTGTTAGCATACGAAGGTTTTCCCGACCAACAGTCTGACAAGAGTTTTCTCCTCTACTGATCGGTCGGTAATAGACATCTTTTCCAACACACGTCAGTAGGGAATACTGTACCGTGGTAACCTGACCATCGAAATTGCATCGTCATTGCACTCATGTTTCTCAAGGTTTGCAAATATCCAATTGTAGGGCAAAGTTTGTTTACAACCAATGACCTGGCTAGCCCATATTTGGCATAACCACTTCTTACAAAAACTAGTAGAGATAAGCCAGATAGTTTGTTTGTCAACTAATTAATAGCTAATATTTTGTGCTCATCCATACACTGGTAAGAAAAACTTTCCCATGAAACTAACCATGCTCTTAGTCTGCAAGACCCAACAAGAGTCTGGTTCCTCTTATTCTACAGTTTCTTGCTAACTCTGCTCGTCTCGTGCATCGTGGGACCATATAATAATGGTGCGGGCGACTATGCAGTTCCAGATAATGAACAACTACAACCAAATCTTTTCCTAATGGCTCCCAAATCTAACATATTTGTAGTAATGTGCATATGCTATAATGTCCGTTCTATTGTTGAAACATGACTTTAGTAGAGTAAAATTGAGGACAATTGTCTTGAGGAGTAATGTATCCATAGCGGCTAGCTCACTTGAGATGAATAAAACCTATATGTATCTTTCTTCACTCTGTTCCTTGCTAGGTGATCATTACAAACCAGGGTGGATGTGAGCTATATATACACTTGTTTGGTGAATGGGAGCAAGTAAGAAATAAATGCAGTAATAATTCGTCACACTAGTCATCACCCCATGCACCTGCACAGTCTAGCTATTATTTGATACGTAATAATTAATGGAATTATATTAACATGCATAACGTAGGATGTTAAATTACAGATAGTATCATACCACGTGACAAATGATAAGTTATTTGAAACAATGATAACAAACAATGACCAAATATATTTGTTTACTTTTCTAAGTTCATGCAGATGGGTACATGTTTTTTTTTGGGTGTGAATTGGGATGCCGAATCCTTTTTCTGAAAGTAAGTGGTGTCTTTTTATAAGCCAGGACTTCTAATAGATCTTTACCATCAAATTATGTGTAGTATCATTGTGTGTTGTCGTTTGTTCTTTGCTGGGCATGAATACATGATGGGCATGTATGATACGAGATGCCCACAAGATATTGGAAAGTCTCAAGCGCATGATGATGATAACAAACATAATCACCGAGCTGGCTCCCGTGCTATGGTCATCGGCACCGGCAAAAATGGCATTGGAAAGTTGGGGACATGGGAGCTCTGGGAGCCGAGTGGTAAACACAAGACGTGTGCGCATGGCTGCACGTGCAGCGTCACACGGCGCCGACACTCGGCAGCGGCAACGTGTGTGGCAAGGTGTCCGGCGTTGAGGCGTCTCCCGGACAGGAAGGCGGAGCGGCAAGCGGCAAGTGCGCAGCAACTTTTTTGATGGGTTTTCCTTGCGGCTTGCCCACAACAGTAGGCACCCCGCAACCTCGCAAGAATGGGCCCCCGGCAGTAGGCACCGGATCTGAAGAGAGAAACCTTTATGAAGACTCATTGGTGACCACCACATCCACCGATGTAGTGAGATAGCACCACCACATGCCGCAACCTGCTCAGAACGTCAGTTTGCCCGGTAGCAGTACCTACTGGCAAGGATCTCATCATTGACAACATGCTTTAAGATCCGAGCGATGGACAACTTTTATTCCCGTCTTTCTATTATTCAAATTGAATACTAGACATAATACAACTATGGGCCACAAGCATTTGTGCTTGATATGGCAGGGATGAAAGCATTGTTACAGTACCCACTGTCTCTCTTCTCTCACATATAAATCCATCCTTTTATTTCACCTTCACTAAATTAAATCATCAATATCGTTTGAAATATAAGTTCATTTTTGAAATAATTTATATTTGAACTCCTGCCACCAAGACCTTTAGAACTAGAACAATATTGGATACATTGCAAGCACATTTAATTTTCAACGTTTCACATTTCGTACGTTGAACAAACTGATTTTACTAGAAAAATTGAAACAAACCTTTTTCACTAGGAATATGTGAAACAAACCCATTTCGCTAGAAATCTATTTAACCCAATTATATTTTAGATACAAGAAAAACCTGTTTCACATACACTAAAAATGCCAATTGAAATAGTTGTGACATTTAAATGTGTCACACAAAATATAATTGTAATATAGGTTCAGAAATTGTGAATTGGTAACCGCACAAAGTGAATTATAATGTATTATTGTGAAACAGATTATTTTTGAAATGTGAAATAAATTCTTAAAATGTGCAATTGAAATAGATGTGTTTTTTATGATGATTTTTTTTACAAATGTGTAACAGTTTATTCCAAAAGAGTGAAATATGTTATTTCAACAATGTGTAATAGAAATAGATGCGATTTTGTTGAAACAAGCTAGTGGAAAGTAAAATGTTGGTTCTGAATTGTAAGAGTAACTACAAAAAGTGAAATTTAAATGTATCATTGTGAAACTGATTATTTGGAAGTGTGTAACAATTTATTTCAAGAGAGTGAAATATCTGTTTTGAAAATTGTGCAATTGAACTAAATGTATTTTTTATGAAACAAGCTAGTGAAAAGTGAGATATATGTTCTGAATTGTTAAATAGTAACTACAGAAAGTGAAATTGTTTGTATCATTGTGAAATTGATTATTTTCAAAATGTGAAATATGCATTCGAGTTTGAACATGATTGAAAAATATCAAAGATTGATCTCATTAAAGGTTTCGACGCAAGGAGTTTAATTTTTTTTCAAAAACTCTTATATGGTTTAAATTATATGGATGTTTTAAATTAGACAAAGTGAAAGAAATGGTTGAATTTATTGTGTGGGAGAAGACAGAGAGTGTTCCGCCATATTGCTGCCATACATGCATGTAGAGTACAGCTGTGGGGGCCAGATGCTGAAATATCAATATTCTTTAAACATGAGAAACCATTATACAACATGGAAAGAGAATATATGATGTTGGATGGCAATCGCTGATTGGTGTACCTACCAATACCACGTAATTTTTCACTTTAGCAACCTGCTCATCGTCCTAGGAAATCGACCTTAGGCCGGACCACCACACACATCGAAGCGAGCTAGCAGCGTGTCTTATTTTCCTTGCTATTGTTTCTTCTTATAAACCATGTGTTTTCGATCCGGGAAACTGCATTCTATTAACAAGTGCTTATAGAAATTAAACCACCTTTATCTTTAGCAGACATTCCCATGGATTCAATAACATCTCTTGGAAAAATAAAACAATCTACATCTGAAACCAGATCAAAGGTAACCAATCCTTTTTTTGGTGCCGTTGGCGGGAATCATTTCTGCTACCTTAGTAAGGTGACTAGAGCCCTTGTTTTTACTTTTAGTTTTTAATGTTTACTTTGTTTTGTCCTTAGTTTATCTTTATGCAAGTTTATCAATAACTAAAAAAGATTTGTATTATGTGTGCACTCTAGATGAAGATTTTATGCGTGCACTTATTGCACAACCTGCAGTTGAAGCTCAACAATTTGATATTAAATCTCACATTGTTAGTTGTTACCATGGTTCAGTAAAACCAGTTCGGAGACTCTACTTCTGGGAATGCAGATACGCATCTACAAACTTTTTGTACTATTAGTTTCCATGGAGAAAACACAGCACGTTACAGTGAGTCAGTGACTGTTATACATTTTTTCTGCAGTACGTAATTCCTGGCACCATTTGATCAAGCTATCTAGTACGGATGCACGGAACATACCTTGAATTCAAACTGCACACGCATGCACGATTTAAGCAACTTTTCACACTTTCTAATGCCTTTCTTTTGAAATAACACAACATGTTTTAGATACAGCTGCAGCACATAATTCCTGGCACCACTTTCTCTGCTGATCTACAAAGAGTAGTCTCCTCACTCAACTAGCTAGGTGCCTAGATAGCAAGCACCATATACATATACCAATCTGACCTCTTAGCAGAACTGTTAAAATAAATCCGAGGCATACCGTCAATTATCCAAGGACCAAGCAATCACAGGAGCACGACACCGAGATTTGTTAATGAAATTCACTGATATAGCTACACCCCAAGGCCTGACTACGGATGCTCCTCCCCGTGACACCGTCACAATACCGCACCCCGGCCGCCCGGGCGCCGGCACACGCCGCCGGCTCCCCCGCATGCCCGTGCTATTATGTTGGCATAGGTTGCATCGTGTGTCTACCTCCGCTATATATGAGAGGCCTAGGATACAAGTGTTCTACTTGGACATGCCTCCTACCCTGTCAGTCATAAAACAAGTCCAACTGTAACCTATCTTGTACAATAATATTCGACACAATTCTAATAAACTCCACCTTGGCGAATATTCTTCACCACCTTGGATTTATCCATGCGTCGAACCTCCATGTATATTGGACTTGAGATACGCCATGAGCACCGCTGCTACTCCCAGACTTCACGTGACTCCACCTGCAACTATAGTCCCTTCTTGTCTTCTTCATTGTCAGCACTCGAGCAAAATTAAGCTCCTCATTACTCTACGTTGTGCTCCCAACTTCCGGAGTATCCGCTGAACGCCATCACACACCGGCCACTGTCTGCGTGAAAATGAACAACACACATATTGGAGGTCACATATAAGAGTTACCTAAACTGCTTGTCTGAAACTTGAAGGAATTTCACCGTCGCCCTGTGCCACCCTGAGTCAAATTCGCAGTTGTCTCACCCTTCTTCCGGATAGTCTCTGACTTGTCACGCCGCTATAGCACTCTACCTCCTTCTGTCTTGTCATCCGCACTTTGCCATGTGCACTGAACATAACAGAATATACGGCCATGTACTCTCAGCTTTTGACAATTCCAGACTCTTCGCCACTTTCTCAGATTCTCCATGGTCAACTCTTGTCCATCTTCCGGCACTGATAGACCCAGTAACCAACTTGAATCCGGTACTCGTCAACACTGCTTCAGAACCCCCTGCACAATTTGTCTGACCACCAGTGCCTTGGTCTGTCGCTGTGTCCCGTGCTTACCGCACGCCTTGCCGCCATCACCGCGTCGAGCCTCTATTGTCCTGGTCGAGTCTCTAGGGCTGCAGACCCACACCACTCAAACCCCTACTGCAGAGAACCACCGATCATCACCGACCGATGCCGAGTATCACGCCTCCATCAGACCATTGGGCCCCAGTCCGATCCACGTGTCTCTTGCTATCCCGCTGAAATAGGCTTCGACTCTCCATGCATTAACGCCATAGCCCCTCCATCAACACAGAGTGTAGTCCTCCATCAGACTCCAGCTCCACCTTCAACATGACTCTATGTAGCTGGCCACGCTACCCTGCCCCCTATCGACTTCAAGCTCTCTCATGTGTACACAACCTTGAATCAACCCTGCGTCATTATCTTGTCAAAGCCGCACAAGCCCTCAGGCCTGCACCACGTGTTTCCACGCCCCAGAAGTCGGCCATCATCAGCATCACGCTCATATGTCGTTGTCGCCGAAATCACCACCGTCTTCTACTTTGACCGACATCCCCGTCGATCCATCAGACTATCCAGTGCGACCCAGCCAAAAAATATCCGACTGCAACCATGCTCCACCTTGCGTCATGACCAGCCTCGCACATCTCAATGCATTGCTTGACGCCCTGTGTTTGCATGATCCTGTCACAACGCGCTCCAGATTCTTCCGAACCTTATACGCACGTCTTCCGTCCTTTGTCGTACACACTCCAAGCACTTTCCGTGAACTTGACCCATCAGAAAATACCATCCCCGCAGACTTGACCCTGATAGATACCTTCTGCAGAATTTTCTCTTAGCTCCTTTTGCTAGTACTTAAATGTACGCGTAGAACCCTTTTGTTTTAGAACTTGTCCCAAGCATCTTGGCAGCTCCATTGCTTCACGGTATCTTACATCTGCACCTGGTGTAGCCTTTTTTTGTGTACACATCAAAGCACACACCACACGTACAAACTTGCATCTGACAAAGCCTCGCTGCACCACATGCCTTCTCTGACTTGCTTCAAACCTTTTTTTTTTCTTCTCAACAAATCCTCGTTGCATGGCTTCCCTCGGTTCTGTACGCTCCAGCCCCTGGTAACCACGCTCCGCGATCGCTAGCGCACGCCTCAGCCTGCCAAACAGCCTTACATGGGCCCAGGGCCCCTGCAGCCGCTTGCCTGCTTTCACACGGCCTCCTGCGCCACCTGCGGGCCACGCCTAGCCTAGGCCCCCCTGCGTTGCAGCTTCCTGCTGCAGGTGCCCAACCGATCGAGACTTGATTGATCCCTCTCATCAAGACTCTGCTGCTCGCATGTTTCGCCGCCGCCGCTTTCGATCTATCGAACCGATCTTGCCGCCCGCTGATGCAACTCATCGATGCCAGCTGCTGCCAATCCCGATTGCTTCTTGGAGAACTACAACAACCGCGAACACTTCATCGCTGCCTCCTGGATACAACTAGCCAGCAACGACTCGCCGACTAACTCCGCTCTCACGGCTGCGATTCCTTTGCACACAAGTCCGTTGATACGTTCTTCCTCCACTTAATCAACTTCCACGGCCTCTTGGAACCTTGCTCATGATACCACTTGTTAAAATAAATCTGAGGCATACCGTCAATTATCCGAGGACCAAGCAATCATACGAGCACGACACTGAGATTTGTTAACGAGGTTCACCGATATGGCTACATCCTCGGGGCCTGACTACAGGCGCTCCTCTCCGTGACACCGTCACAATACCGCACCCTGGCCGCCCGGGCGCCGACACACGCCGTCGGCTCCCCCGCATGCCCGTGCTATTATGTTGGCATAGGTTACATCGTGTGTCTACCCCCGCTATATATGAGAGGCCTAGGATACAAGTGTTCTACTTGGACATGACTCCTACCATGTCTACACACAGTCCTAAACCAAGCCTAACTATAAACTATCTTGTACAATAATATTCCACACAATTCTAACATGAACAAGACAAATCCTGATCTATATATTTCTTCACAGCTCTGCTCAAGGCAAAGTTGTGCCTGTTTCCTCCCTGATCATCATGGAGACAATGTTTTTCTTACTGCAGGGGCACCGGCACAGCACTACCACATACTTAATCATGCCTCCTTTGTAAGTGCACACCGAGACCAAAGCATCACTGCTGACCCTGCATGCCAAATGAGCAAGTTATTACTTACACACTTAAAATTACCAATAAATGGAACCAAGCAACTAGATTGTCACGTACCTGCCGAGAGATGGAGCTGGATCTTTGCACGCTTTCCGATAAGCGGCGGAGCACGTCGACCTGAGCGCGCAGGTGCACCGCGTAGTCCATGGCCTCGCGGAGCAGGGTGGCCTGGTCAACGGTAGTGTCCCGGCCTCCCGGTATCACCACCCTGAGCGCCATAGTCCTCGTCCTCAACAGCCTCCTGGCAACGGCGTCACCACCAGCGCGACCTGATCTAATCCAGCACCTGCTCACGATCCTCCTGCACCTATGCACTTTGCACGCGCCGGATGATGGTGTGGCGCCCGCTTCGGAGGCTAAGATGGCACTGGGCCACCTTGCGTCGGTGCGGGTGGCACAGCGCGCGGCCGCCATGGCAACGTTGGCCGAGGACTTGACCGCGAGCTTCCTCAAATGGAGGTTCATGGCTCTGCTGCCGAAGGATGTGCTCGTAGGTGCATGGAGCTGGAGGCCCAAGAGGAGGTTCTTGAGGAATGCTTGCTTGAAGGACTTGGTGCTTTTGTTAGGGCCTTGCATTGGTTTTATGTTCTTTTTGTTTTGCTTGAGCAGAGTCAAGTACAGATGTACTTGCCGGTGGTAAGTATTAGTAATGTCGATCGATAGGTACTAGAAACAGGGGCACTCCTGCTGTTTAAATAGGACTAGTCTTCGGCATGTAGTGTCATCAATGATGTACATGCTGTCGGCGATCGCCTTAATACAGTAAGCAGGCGTGTGCTCATATTCTTCCGTGATGATGATGTGTTGTCGTACACTAGGCATGGACGTAGAACGGACAAGTACGGATTGAGATGTCCACATGCTTAAGGTCTCCCAAGCTCATAATGGTGTACATAATTACTGAGCTGGGTAGCTTCCCCAGTGATTATCGACAGAAATGGTTTGAAAAATAGAAAAGGAGTTGGCTGGTACGGGCGTTACATGTACGCAACAAAAAACATCATATGTTTTTCGACAAAGAGAATATATTAACATTGCGAAGATAACATCATACATTTTTTGAGAAAAAATATATATTAATATCGTGAAGAGGCCCGCCATAGTGATCAACTCCTCTCAGTAGCAGCACACAAACCACTATCAAAGACAACACCCAAAAATAAAAAAAGGTCTTCAAAAGCGACGCCTTTAAGAAGAGAACAGTGTACAAGTGCCATCATCGTTTGATCCAAGATTTTATGTTTTCACCCTGGAGAAAGTCTGACCTCTCAAAACAAAACATCATACATGACAGCTAACATACGTAGACATTTTCTAGGTGTCGATCTTGCATCAAAAGCATGATGCATCATCACGCATTGCATGTGCGTTTACTACGTAGTATTATCATTGTTTACTACGTAGCATTATCATTGTGTGTTGTCGTATGCTGGGTATGGCCGTATGGATACAAGATGGACACGTATGATCCAAGATGTCCACAGGCCTGCTTAGGGTCACGTACTTGAAGCCTGGAGCGCATGATGATCGATGACAACAAACATATAAACACAAAAAATGGTTTTGCAATGAACCGGAGGGAAAGACAAGACGCGCGCACATGGCCGCACATGCAGCGCCAAGGGCAGCGCGAACAGGATGGGGTTGTGTTGACGTGCATGCGAAGCAGCTGATGCATCGTGTAGTCATGTAGGAGTATAGAATATTTTTTTGGCGGGGGCAGGAGTACATGGTAGGTCCGATTTCCTCAAATGTCGCAAAAGTGTAAGTGAAGTTCAGTGTATGTATGTAGTCTTGACCATATTTAATCTACTGATGTGGAGGAAGCTTAGGAACCTGGCCGGCGAGGCGGCGAGCCGGTGACCATGGATGAACCATGGTAACTTCGAGTTTCTTGGCATCAAGATTGAAGAGACCTGCCTTAGCAGCAGCTTGACGGCAAGATCTGTACAGACTATAGCTAGGGAGCAATTCTATGCAGAACTACAGGTTGAGCTAGTACTACGTAGTAGGTGAGTAGGTGTGTGCGTGCATTGATTGATGCTAGTTCCTTGAAACAATGGATGCACGTGGATGCATGAGCATTGGAGTGCATGGTGCATGCGGCAGGGCAACAGCTTAACCCATTGCCCGAGGAAAGGCAGGCTGTGCTGCGGGCCGCGAACATCTTCTCATGGCATGGGATCTGTTGATTTGTCCGGAACATCGGGGTTGTGCATGCTTGCACATGATCTGATGATTTCCCTTCTTCAACCAATGCACGTTATCGTTATAGGCGTCTGTCTGGGGAGTGTGTCAACGTGCCTACGTGGATTGAACACTATTTTTTTCTAAAGAAAAGACACTCAAATGTATGTCAGAGCATCTACAACTGGACTGGGCTATTTTATTCTTCTATACATCGACGAACTTCAAACTGTCATTTATCTGTGCGTGCATGTATGGCCTTGAAATTGTCCAGTTGATGTATCTCGTCCACAGGGATGGATCAAGGGACTACCTTCTATTTGGCACAAGGTCTGTTTTAATTGGACAGAAATGCATATGTTTAGTGGTGATGGACATGGAGAATGAAAAGAGAATAAGGACGAGAGTCAGCGATGGGCCGTGTCCGACACGGCGGACTACCCGAACATGTGCAAACACCCGAATATCCTTCCCATATATAGGCTGAGTTTGAGAGTTTGTAGAAAACTCTGCCATATACGCATAAGCGGGGGTCTAGTTGGGTAGACTCCCCCCCCCCCCCCCCCCCTCTCTCTCTTGTCCGGACACTGTCCGGGTTGTCCGGAACATATAGGAACAAAGAGGGGAGAAGTAGATTCTCTTAGATCTAATAATTTTGAAGGAAAGCAATAGCCAGTATAACGGAAAGACAATTGGAGGCAAAACAACTTAAAAAATGAAATTACATTAAAAAATATATACTAGTCTTCTTCTTCTTTCGATTGTACGCCGTTTTGCCGAAGATTGAAAAGTGCACTCAACCAACAGGAAGAAAGGACCATATGCAAAGGCACTCGCCATGCCAAGCTTTAAAGACCTCAATAGCCACTTGCCGCTCAAAACGACAAATAGAAATCGTTGAAGAAACATCAGTCGGCTTTGAGATAGCTTACCGCTCATGCTGTGTGGTCAAACAAGAGGACTATAATTGCAGTTGTTCTAGAATTTCTTCTAGCCTGTTCATTCCATGCACCAGAACATTATTCAGCAATGGCGCAGAGGGTAGAGATGTAGTGCAACACCTCACACACACACAGATAAATATTTCCCTAATGCCTCCCAAATCAAATTTTTTTTTAATAGTGTGTTGTGCAATATATGTTACAAATTTCAACAAAACATGACTTCCATGAGTAATACCGAGGGGAATTTCTTCCAGGATTACTACCTCCATGGTGGAAAGCTCACTTGAGATAAATGTCATATATGTACCTCTTTTAGTCTACTGCTCGCTATCTTGGCACTACTAACCATCGTAGATGGGAGCTATTTATATACACACATGCTAATTGGGATCTAGGAAGAAACAAAGTTGATAATAACTCATCGATAAGGTGGGCGATAGTGTGTAGCACTTAAGAGCATCTATAGTGGTTGGTAAGACTATCTTATGTTAAGTCTGTCACATAATGGCTATAAAAATATGATGTACAATGAGTTAACTCTTTCTCTTAGTGTTACTAAGTACCTAATATATGTTGAGGGATATCATTGTTAGACATCATCTCTTAATTATGAGAAATCAAGTATTTTTAATTCTTTCTCATTTCACTCTCCTCCAGCTCCACATTTATCCTCTTGAAACATGATTTGCCCCACTTCATAAATAAAGGGCCGCATCCAAACAACAAGTCAAATGCAGGAAAGAAGATAAAAAGGTCTTCTCGGAGGAGTTATTTCCTGCAACCCGAAAAAAGAAAATAAAAAAGGGGATACAAGGGTCGTCGGAGACAACCGATCAACGGTTAAGAGGCGAAGCGAGTTGACGCCTACCACTATAAGATTAATCACTCCGCCTAGCCCATCCATGTCCCACTGCGTAGAGAGTGGGTGCCACTACAAAAGAGGCATCTCCTCCCAAAAGAACAAAGAAAATCATGATATATATATATATATATATATATGTGTGTGTGTGTGTGTGTGTGTGTGTGTGTGTGTGTGTGTGTGTGTGTGTGTGTGTGTGTGTTGGAATTTTGTCTATTTTGGGCCTAGCCCAATAGCGGTTTCAGAAATTCCTAATAAATCCTAGAGGTCCACGCAGCCCATTCGTGCAAGGCAAGAGGTGGAACTAAAGTTTAGTCCCACATTGCTAGTTTAGAGGGAGTTGGACCTCTTTATAAGGAAGGCTCTTTCTCCACATGTATGAGGATGAGAATAAGAGAGACATCCACGCGCGCTCCTCCTCCGCCGCCCGCCTCGCCTCGCCTCGCCACGCCACGCCACGCCACGCCACGCCACGCCACGCCACGACGCGCCACGCCACGCCACGCCACGCCACGCCACGACGCGGGTTACGGGAATGAGTCGAGCAGATACGCACCAGAACTACTTCTTCCTCTCGCCAGCGCAATCTTCCCCGACGTCGACAATACGTGTTCTTGCTCTTTCTGTTAGAGGTCCTGTCGCAGTTCTTTGCTCTAGTGTCTGTCCTACATATGATAGGTTCTACGCCATATATGCAACCTCTTCTACTATCTGCTTTAGACATGTTTGGTTGCAGTTCATATATGCAGATGTTATTTACCTTCTCTCTGTCAGATCGCATGACTACTTTTATCCATGTTATGTTAGTCATGCTTTATCTAATATTTCTATTAATAAAATCATTTAGTAAATTGCTCATATTTCCAACAATCCAAAAACTTTATTATAGGCAATTTACCCCGAGTGGTTTTGATGCTTCCATGAAACCTCCTATGTTTGAAGGTATCCACTAGAAGAGGTGGCGCGTGAGAGCAGTCTTATGGTTTCAAACCATGAGTTGCTATGACGCCACTCTTGGCAAATCTGAAGGAGAGCTTGATGCTCAACAGGCACAAGTTTTTCAAAAAATGGATACTCTGTTTAAGGCTGCTCTCTTGAGTGTTCTTGGTGAGAACATAGTTGATGCTTATGCGTCAATTGATAATGGAAAAGATATGTGGGATGCACTCGAGACCAAGTTTGGGGTCTCGGATGCTGGCACTGAGCTGTACATCATGGAGCAATTCTATGATTACAGGATGACTGAAGAGCGCTCCGTGGTTGAGCAAGCTCATGAGACACAGTCATTTGCTAGAGAACTTGAGCACTTTAGTTGTATGCTACCGGACAAGTTTGTTGCCGGGGGTATCATCACTAAGCTTCCTCCTTCCTGGAGGAACTTTGCTACCTTACTGAAGCATAAGAGAAGGGAGTTTTCCGTCCCGGATCTCATTGGCACTCTTGATGTGGAAGAAAAGGCGAGAGCAAAGGACACACGTGCTCGAGGTATTGAGGGAGGATTTAGTGCCAATCTGGTACAGAAGAAGAACTTCCAGCCCCACAAGTTCAAGAACAAGGGCAAATTTGATGGTAAAGCAAAGTCTGATGGGAAGAACAAGGCTGTGCAACACACGAACTTCAAGAAGAAGAATGACAAGAAGAAAGGTGTTTGTCATGTGTGTGGGGATCTTGATCATTGGGCTCCTAGTTGCCCTAATCGCTGTGACAAGTGTCATCCTGGGAAAGGCGGCAAGACCACTAATGTTGTCATTGGAGACAGTGACATGAAGGATGCTGGGTATGGTATATTTCCCACTATTCTTTCAGTATGTCATTCTCCTGATTGGTTGATTGACACGGGTGCTAATGTGCATGTATTGTTGGGGAACGTTGCAGAAAATAAAATTTTTCTACGCTTCACCAAGATCAATCTATGGAGTCATCTAGCAACGAGAGAGAGGAGTGCATCAACATACCCTTGTAGATCATGAGCGGAAGCGTTCAAGTGAACGGGGTTGAGGGAGTCGTACTCGTCGTGATCCAAATCACCGATGACCAAGTGCTGAACGGACGGCACCTCCGCGTTCAACACACGTACGGTTGGGGAAGACGTCTCCTCCTTCTTGATCCAGCAAGGGGGAGGGAGAGGTTGATGGAGATCCAGCAGCACGACGGCGTGGTGGTGGAAGTAGCGGGATCCCAGCAGGGCTTCGCCAAGCGCAAGCGGGGAGGAGATGTGTTACGGAGGGAGAGGGAGGCGCCAAGAGCAAGGGTGCGGCTGCCCTCCCTCCCCTCTTTATATAGGGGCCCTGAGGGGGGAGGGGCGCCGGCCCTAGGAGATCCAATCTCCATGGGGGGCAGCGGCCAAGGGGGTGGCTTCCCCCCCAAGCCAAGTGGGGCGCCCCCCCACCCCTAGGGTTTCCAACCCTAGGCGTAGGGGAGGCCCAAGGGGGGCGCACCAGCCCATCAGGGGCTGGTTCCCCTTCCCACTTCAGCCCCTGGGGCCCTCCGGGATAGGTGGCCCCACCCGGTGGACCCTCGGGACCCTTCTGGTGGTCCCGGTACAATACCGATGACCCCCAAAACTTTCCCGATGGCCGAAACTAGACTTCCTATATATAAATCTTTACCTCCGGACCAATCCGGAACTCCTTGTGACGTCTGAGATCTCATCCGGGACTCCAAACAACTTTCGGGTTACCGCATACAAATATCTCTATAACCCTAGCGTCACCGAACCTTAAGTGTGTAGACCCTATGGGTTCGGGAGACACACAGACATGGCCGAGACGACTCTCCGGTCAATAACCAACAACGGGATCTGGATACCCATGTTGGCTCCCACATGCTCCTCGATGATCTCATCGGATGAACCACGATATCGAGGATTCAAGTAATCCCGTATACAATTCCCTTTGTCAATCGATACGTTACTTGCCCGAGATTCGATCGTCGGTATCCCAATACCTCGTTCAATCTCGTTACCGGCAAGTCACTTTACTCGTACCGTAATGCATGATCCCGTGACCAAACACTTGTTCACATTGAGCTCATTATGATGATGCATTACTGAGTGGGCCTAGAGATACCTCTCCGTCATACGGAGTGACAAATCCCAGTCTCGATCCGTGTCAACCCAACAGATACTTTCGGGGATACCTGTAGTATACCTTTATAGTCACCCAGTTACGTTGTGACGTTTGGTACACCCAAAGCATTCCCACGGCATCCGGAAGTTACACGATCTCATGGTCTAAGGAAATGATACTTGACATTGGAAAAGCTCTAGAAAACGAACTACACGATCTTGTGCTATGCTTAGGATTGGGTCTTGTCCATCACATCATTCTCCTAATGATGTGATCCCGTTATCAATGACATCTAATGTCCATAGTCAGGAAACCAGGACTATCTGTTGATCAACGAGCTAGTCAACTAGAGGCTCACAAGGGACATGTTGTGGTCTATGTATTCACACATGTATTACGATTTCCAGATAACACAATTATAGCATGAACAATAGAAAATTATCATGAATAAGGAAATATAATAATAATCATTTTATTATTGCCTCTAGGGCATATTTCCAACATGTATGCGGTGATATTTCCATGTTTTCATCTTATCAGACCGCAGGGACTTCAACCATGCTGATGGGCAACGGTTCAAGTGCTTCTATTCATGGTGTTGGCACGGTTGATCTGAAGTTTACTTCGGGGAAGGTCGTGCGGCTGAAGAACGTGCATTATGTCCCCTCCGTCAATAAAAATCTTGTTAGCGGATCTCTTCTATGTAGAGATGGCTACAAGCTTGTCTTTGAGTCGAATAAATTTGTAATATCCAAGTATGGAACCTTTGTTGGTAAAGGCTATGAGTCAGGAGGCCTGTTTCGTTTATCCTTATCAGATGTTTGCAATAAAGTTGTTAATCATATTTGCAACAATAGTGAATCAAATGTGTAGCATTCACGTCTTTGTCATGTTAACTTTGGTTGCATGTCGCGACTAGCGAAGCTGAACTTAATATCTAGTTTCACCACTGTCAAAGGATCTAAGTGTCAAGTGTGTGTGCAAGCTAAGCAACCTCGTAAGTCTCATGTGACTGCGGAAACGAGAAATCATGCACCACTGGAACTCATACATTCAGATCTATGTGAAATGAATGGTGTTTTGACGAAAGATGGAAAAAATATTTCATGACGTTAATTGACGACTCCACTAGATACTGCTGTGTGTATCTTCTGAAATCTAAGGATGAGGCTTTGAACTTTTTCAAGATCTATAAAGCTGAAGTGGAAAACCAACTTGATCGAAAAATCAAGAGGCTTAGGTCCGACCGTGGTGGAGAGCATTTTTCCAATGAATTTGATGCTTTTTGTGCGGAACATGGTATAATCAATGAGAGGACGCATCCCTATTCACCTCAGTAAAATGGTGTAGCCGAAAGAAAGAACCATACTCTAGCTGATTTGGTTAACGCCATGTTAGACACATCGGGTCTCTCCAAGGCATGGTGGGGGGAGGTGATATTGACTACATGTCATGTCCTAAACCGAGTTCCCATAAAGAACAAAGAGATAACTCCATTCGAGGAATGGGAGAAGAAAAGATTAAAGCTCTCTTATCTACGAACCTGGGGTTGTTTGGCGAAAGTCAATGTGCCAATTCCAAAGAAGCGCAAGCTTAGACCAAAGATCGTGGATTGTGTTTTCCTGGGATATGCTTTTCATAGAATTGGTTATAGATTCTTGGCTGTAAAATTTGAGGTACCTAACATGCATGTCGGTACGATCATGGAGTCAAATGATGCAATGTTCTTTGAAGATATCTTTCCCAGGAAGGATATGGCCACCTCATTTAATTAGGAGATGCCTAGTTCAAAGAATCAGGAACCAGTTACAATTACTGAACCTGCCATTTTGATGGAATACTTCGAAAATCCTGTGGAGGAGAACAATGAAGTTCCTACTAGGAGCAAGAGACAGAGTCCTACAAAGTCCTTGGTGATGATTTTCTCGTGTATCTCCTAGATGACACTCCCAGTTCTATTTCAGAGGCCTGTGCATCTGAACATGCTGACTACTAGAAGGAAGCGGTTCGTATCGAGATGGATTCCATCTTGGCGAATGAAACTTGGGAGATAACTGATCGTCCTTATGGGTGCAAGCCTATAGGATGCAAATGGGTATTCAAGAAGAAGCTTAGGCCTGATGGTACTATCAAAAAGTACAAGTCTCGGCTCGTGGCTAAGGGTTATACCCAAAAGGAAGGTGAAGACTTCTTTGATACTTACTCACCTATGGCTCGACTTACCACTATTAGAGTTCTACTTTCACTAGCTGCCTCACATGGTCTTCTCGTTCATCAAATGGATGTTAAGACTGCTTTCCTAAATGGAGAGTTGGACGAGGAAATTTATATGGAACAACCAGATGGGTTTGTACTAGATGGTCAGGAAGGGAAAGTGTGCAAGTTGCTAAAGTCTTTGTATGGACTTAAGCAAGCACCCAAGCAGTGGCATGAGAAGTTTGAAAGAATTTTAACAGCTGCAGGCTTTGTTGTAAACGAAGTTGACAAATGTGTGTACTATCGCCATGGTGGGGGCGAGGGAGTTATCCTTTGCTTGTATGTTGATGACATACTGATTTTCGGAACAAATCTGAATGTTATTAAGGAGGTCAAGGTCCTATCTCGCTGCTTTGAGATGAAGGATTTAGGAGTGGCCGATGTCATTCTGAACATCAAGTTGTTGAGAGACGATGATGGTGGGATTACATTGCTTCAATCTCACTATGTGGAAAAGATCTTGAGTCGCTTTGGCTATAGTGACTGCAAGCCCTCTCCAACAACATATGATGCGAGTGTGTTACTTCGAAAGAATCGAAGAATTGCTAGAGATCAATTGAAATATTCTCAGATTATTGGCTCGCTTATGTACTTAGCCAGTGCTACAAGACCTGACATCTCTTTTGTTGTTAGCAAACTGAGTCGGTTTGTCTCAAATCCAGGAGATGTGCATTGGAAAGCTCTAGAGAGAGTTTTGCGTTATTTGAAAGGCACTGCGAATTATGGAATTCACTACACCGGGCACCCAAAGGTGCTTGAAGGGCATAGTGACTCAAACTGGATCTCAGATGCTGATGAGATAAAGGCCACGAGCGGATATGTATTCACTCATGGAGGTGGTGCTGTTTCTTGGAAGTCTTGCAAGCAGACCATCTTAACGAGGTCAACAATGGAAGCAGAACTCTCACAGAACTAGATACAGCTACGGTCGAAGCAAATTGGCTTCGTCGGCTCTTCAATGACTTGCCGGTTGTTGAGAAACCTGTACCGGGTATCCCGATGAACTGCGACAATCAAACTGTAATCACGAAAGTAAGCAGCTCAAAGGATAACATGAAGTCATCAAGACACGTTTAGAGAACGTTAAAGTCTGTCAGGAAAATGAGAAACTCCGGAGTTATTGCATTGGATTATATCCAAACGTCTAAAAATCTGGCAGATCGTTTCACTAAGGGTCTATCATGCAATGTGATAGATAATGCATCGAGAGAGATGGGTATGAGACCCACAATATGAGTTGTTCACAGTGGTAACCTAGTCTATGTGATCGGAGATCCCGTGAATTAGATGTGGAAGACAAGCTGCTGGTCAACTGAGAGGAGAGTATCCTTACTATTAACAATACCACTCCATGAAGATGCAATACTCTCCTAATCTGCATGACAGGTTGATGTATATCTTAATGTGTTCTAAGTGGCTCATTGAAGCAGAGATGTCGTCCTGCAGAATATCTTTTGAAGAACGCACCTATATGAGTCTGATTGTTAAACGTCGCAATCTATGAGAGTAGGGTTCTCTCTAGTAAACTCATGAAAGGTCTCGGAGTATGACGCATAAGTTCCACCCGCGGGGAAGACCCACGGTAGCCACGTAACATTCAAGGCTTTATGTGAAACTAGATTCCCAGAAAATTTGCAGTTCAAGGCCCAGTCCACTGTTCAAGTTGCTTACTAGTGTAGCATAGAGTTCTAGGTGGAAGTTCAACTTAACAGTCTCCACTGCAGTACCAGTACATAAAACAGTGTTTTGGAACCAAAGGCAAATTTTGTGTGCCTCTGGGATTTGGTGGGGGATTGCTGGAATTTTGTCTATTTTGGGCCTAGCTCAATAGTAGTTTTAGAAATTCCTAATAAATCCTAGAGGCCCACGCATCCCATTCGTGCAAAGCAAGAGGTGGAACTAAAGTTTAGTCCCACATTACTAGTTTAGAGGGAGTTGGACCTCTTTATAAGGGATGCTCTTTCGCCACATGTATGAGGATGAGAACAAGAGGGACATCCACGCGCGCTCCTCCTCCATCACCCGCCGCGCTGCGGGTTGCGGGGCCGAGCCGATGTCTAAATTTTTGCCACGCACGATGGGTATACGAAAGGTCACGCGGAAGCTGAAACGTTTTGTTGTAGTGGAGATTGAATACGAATGGCGCACCTCTTCGCCTGCTGCCTGTTCATTTCATCTCCCTCATTCCTTGATCTCCCGGCGTAGCCTCTCGCCTCCTTCTCTTGCGCCTATAAAAGCAAGGTCGCTCCTCTCAGAGATACGCACCAGAACTACTTCTTCCTCTCGCCACCGGTTCCTATCGCTGAGCTGGTGCTGTCTTCCTCGTCCCGGCTTGCGGCGTGCACCATGAGTCGGGACAGTAGGCCTCCGAAACCGCACCTCTTTGAGTCCTATACGGGAGAAGGGTGATAAGGTTTTTGGGGAGCGCTCAGCGCGACTACTGACTTCTTCGTCACGGACGCCCCGGACTCCGATGACTTCTTCCCCGACGTCGACAACCTTCTCGACGACATGGCTGGCGAGGACACCGACCCTAAGTCCAGTGCTACTGCTGCTGCTGTCCCGTACGTGTTCTTGCTCTTTCTGTTAGAGGTCCTGTCGTAGTTCTTTGCTCTAGTGTCTGTCCTACATATGATAGGTTCTACGCCATATATGCAACCTCTTCTACTATCTGCTTTAGACATGTTTGGTTGCAGTTCATATATGCAGATGTTATTTACCTTCTCTCTGTCAGATCGCATGACTACTTTTATCCATGTTATATTAGTCATGCTTTATCTAATATTTCTATTAATAAAATTATTTGGTAAATTGCTCATATTTCCAACAATATGTACTTCACCACTCCCTGTTCATCAATCATCATGGAGACCATGTCATTCTTTTTGCAAAGGCACCGGCACGCCACCACCTCATACTAAATAATGCCTCCTTTTCTGCAAGTGGACGCTGAGACCTGGAATCACTGCATGTCGTTGAGCGACCTATTAGTAACTTACACAATGAAAATCAGCGGTAATGAGACTGGATTTTCTACTCTCGGATATACTACACCCGAGTTAGCAAAAAAGTTGAAAAAAGTTTATCAAACGAAATCCAAAAAATCTGAAATTTTGCTACATCAAACATTATCATATGTTTGAGGTTCTTGCCAAGTTTCATCGAAAAATAATATCTGAGGAGCTCTCACCCAAAAAAAAAAACAAAATCGCTGCTGAAAGTTTTGTGCACTGTTTGAGCAGTGATTTTGTTATTTTTGATGAGACCTCCTCAGATGTTATTTTTAGATGAAATTTTGCAAGAACCTCAGCCGCGTGATAATGTTTCCTGTCCCAAAATTTCAGATTTTTTGGACAATGTTTGATCACAATTTTTCAATCTTTTGCTAACTCGGGTGTACTACACCCCAGAGTAGCCACTACTTTCCGTAAATGGAATTGAGCAACTAAAGTTTTGACGAACCAGCCGAGCCATCGAGCTGGATCTTTACATGGCTTCGGAGGGCCGGCGGAGTACGTCGACCTGAGCACGCAGGTGAACGGCATAGTCCATCGCCTCGCAGAGCAGGGTGACCTCGTCGACTGCGGAGTCCCGGCCTCCTGGTATCACCTCCCTCAGCGTCGTCATCCTCCTCCTCACCAGCCTCCCCACAACGTTGCTCCTCTTGCAGCTGCGGCACCTCCTCATGATCCTCCGGCACCTCTGTACCTTGCACGCTCTGGACGCCGGATCCAAGATGGCCTTGGGCCACCTCGCTCCGCCGCCATGCGCAGTCGCCATAGCGACGTCCATGGAGGACTTGACGGCGCGCTTCCTCTCGTGGAGGCTACTGGTGCCGCCGAAGGACGTGTTCGGGCGTGCCTGTAGCTGGAGGCGGAGGAGGAGGTTCTTCACGAAGGCCTGCTTGAAGGACTTGGTGCTGGTGCTAGGACCTTGCATGGTTGTTTCTGTTCTTTTGCTAGAGTAGAGACAGGATGTACTTGCTGTGATAAGTAATGTCGATGGATGATATGATGTACTTGCTGGCGCAGAAACATGGGCGCTCCTGCTGCTTAAATAAGACTGGTCTCCGGCATGTGGTGTCACTAAGTAGTACCTTAATTGAACATGTATGTCCCATATACTCCCTCTAGTCCAATATGTAGTGCGCATGGTTTGAGGCTCCAAGACCAAGGCATGACGTGGAGATGTACTTCTAGACCATAGTAACCCTGCATGCACACTCTCCGTACATAGCCATGTGGATGTGCTGCATCTCCAGTGAAAAGCTAGGGGTAATTCTTGTCCAAAGTGCTTCATACGCACTACATTGTGGAATTCTTGCAAGAAACTAATACGCACTACATTGTCCAAAGTCTCTGATTCATAATCTCTCACTCATGCATGAATGATTTTTACTGTTGATGTTGGATATTAATGCTCCTCCTTTTCATGATGTATACCCTGTGTCGGCGACTTGAAGCTCAAAAGTATAGAACCACATGCTCATGGCATTTATTTGTGACCGCCGAGCACATTCTTCCCTGCTGTCGACGTGCTCTTATTCTTCCATGATGATGATGTCGCTATGCATGAATGTAGAACGGAGAAGTAGGACCCGAGATTTTTTAAGAAAAGGAGGAAAACCCTCTCTCTACGTCTGGACGATGCATGCAACCATTTTATTACTTGTTCACAAAGGCTTTACAAAGTAATATATCAGTACGCCTGAAGCCACCATCTTGGCAACATTTATCGCTACTCCTCTCTACTTGATGAAGGGTGCCGATAGTCCGAGCCGAATACCAAACAGACCTTGCACCATAGCCTAACATCTAAAACCGGAGACTCCAACCAATCCACATTGCCGGGTCTGAGACACACACCGGTCCGGCGCCCTCTCAGAGGCCGCCGCCGCCGTCTTCCACCGATTCATCTTCAGAGTTGTACTGACGCATCGACCTTGCCAGGCCTAGCTGTCGTCAATGCCACCATGACCCAGACAATGCCACCATCCTGCGCTTGTCCATCATCACACACCCACGCTGGTCCATGCCGCAGAGACCCGCCGTTGTCAATGTGCCAGATGCCACGCCGCTCCTTCTTCTGCATTTCCTCTAACCGAGCTTCCGAACGCACCAGGCAGCGCCTCCAAGAAGGGCTCGACACATGTAGTCCCGCCGCCCAAGATTTGGGGTGTTTACCTGGGCATGGGGTCGGGGTGGAGGGCAGGGACCTCGACGGCGCCTGCAAGGAGGAGAACGACAACCTTGGTCGTCACCACCATCGGGATGAGCGAGTCATCCAGAGTTTCCTTCAGTCCGATGTCACCTCTACCAGCCCCTGGGCATAAAGTCGGGGTGGAGGGCAGGGGCCTCAACGGCGCCTGCAAGTAGGAAGCGAGATGTCCACAAGCTTAAGGTCTCCCAAGCGCATGATTATACAATAGTGAGCTGGCTTCCGTGTCATGATTGCACATAAATGGCTCGAAAAGTTGAAAGGGAGTTGAGCTATATAAGGTGCAGAGTACAGCACAACACATGCTGACTTACATATACGAAAACATATCAAACGTCCCATCATCACAAATTGCCTGTGCCTTAGGCCCTTAGCTGTACGTATTATCATTGTGTATTGTCTTATGCTGGGTATGGAACTGTGGATATTTTTTGAAACGAAGGCTCAAGCAGAGCCCAGCTTTGAATTAACAAAGCCATCAACCGGCCAGGAAATACAATCACCCTTACAACGAGAAAGTAAAACAAAGAAACTGAAGACGACATATACAAGGTGCTACAAAAGCAGCCTACAAGCACCATGACAGAAAGCACAAGAAGATATTACAGTTAAACTAGCTAAATGCTGAGGGAGCCCTTCGACGCGAATGACACACCGAAGCAAGACAGCGAGAGAACTTCACGAGAAGAACCCGCCTAGTGGAGATGAACACGCCCTCATCCACTCCGAAAGGAGACCACCGTCATTGAACCTTCCCTCTCCAATCCGAAGGGGACCCCTGCCCCTCACCTTGGATTGAAGGGCGCCGGACCGTCGGAAATTGGAGCAACTCACCCTAGAGCAAGGAACGGTATAAATTCTGGAGCACCTTGGGAGATTCTCAGCAAGGCCAACCCCCTGAGCAAAGATCGCCAGGAGAAGAGCCCAACCGCAGTTCACTGGGTCACACACGAAGAAACGAAGCCGCTGAAGGACGAGGGCGCCGATGGAACAAATAGCAGAGTTGATAAGCGACCGTAGCTGAGATAAGATCAATGCTCAGGGCATCTCCAGCCGCGCCCCCAGGAAGGCCTCCCCAGGTGATTTTTTCGCGCCGGCGCCAAAAAAACGGCCTAGTCACGCCCCCAGGAGCCCGATTTTCACCGGTCTGGGCCGAAAACAGCGCCGGCGGAGCCAGGCCGAACCCGGCGCGCTGGGGGGCGCCCGGGGGCGCCGGGGCGAACTGTTTTGGCGCGAAACAGCCGCGGGCCCGCCGCGTCAGCGACACGGCGCCTCGTCTTCCCCCGACGGCCTCGGTTCCCGCAGGGAATCAATGGCAAGGCTGCCGCAGGTCAGCCTTGCCATTGATTCCTCACGGCTGGCGCATCACGGGACGACGCGCCGACGCCTCCCCTCCCTCGCACGTGTACACACGGGTGCGGCACGGCTATATAGCCGGTGGCCTGCACTCGACTGTGCCCACGCCAGCCCCGCCCCTCGCCGCCGCCCAGCTCCTCCCTCTCCCTACCTCTCCCGAGCGCCGACGCCCAGCCCCTCCCTCTATCTCTCTACCTCTCCCGAGCCCGTCGCCATGGCGGAACGCTACCCCGGAGACGAGGCGGCGGCCAACGGCTTCGGCCATCGTTCGCTCCGCGAACAGGAGTCCTGGCTCCTGTTCCAGGCGAACATCCCGGCGCCGCCTGACATGCGCGCCGGGCCGACGGGGTGGAGGCTCAGCGCCGGGGGAGTGCCCATTCCCCCGTTGCCCGACGCCGTGGCGAAGCCGAAGTACTTCGCCGAGAAAGTCGAGGTCGTGCGCGCCTCCCTCACCGACGCCCAACTCTCCCTCCCCCAGTACGCTGCCGACAACCACGCGGCTTGGGCGGCGTATTTCGAGCGCCGCCAGCAGTAGCGCTTGGCGTCCACCAACGGCGCGCCGGTGGTCGCGGCCGGCAGAACAGCGAGGGGCGCCACCTGTGGTGGGGCGTCCCCGTCCGCACACTCGAGGGCGTGCTGACGTACCTCGAGGGCGGCAACAACCCGCCATTGGCGTACCCGGCGAGGGCGGCCGCCCCGGCGCAGCACCGACGCGCCGGGCCATGGGCGCCAAGGAGGTTCGGGTCCTCCTCCTCTTCTTCCTCCTCCCGATCTTCATCCCACTCCTCTGGCACTCCGGCCCTGCTCGGCGTCAAGGCCGAGCTCGCGGCGGAGACGCCGCTCGGCCGGCGCACTCGTAGCGCCGGCATCGTCATCAACGAGGGCGGCCGGCGCGCTTACTCGTCGGCTCCTCCTCCGCGCTTCGTCAAGCCAAAGACGGAGCCGGGGCTCGCGCCGGTGAAGACGGAGCCGGGGCTCACGCCGGTGAAGAAGGAGCCGGCCGCGCCGGTGACGAGGAGCTCGACGACCACGACGCGGCCCTGGAATGGGCGCGCAGGGACTCCATAGCGATGGAGAAGGAGCGCCTGGAGAAGGCGAAGGAGCGCCAGCGCGCCGCCCTGCTTCGCTTCGCGGAGCGTCGACACGGCCGCGACGAAGGCGGAGTCGTCGTCATCTGCGACAGCGACGACGACGACGACGATGCGCCGCCACCAGTCCGCCATGGCGACGCCGAGCAGGGGTCCAGCAGGGGCGCCCACGTCAAGGAGGAGAAGGCCGACGACGACGATGGCGGCGACGACGGCGACTTCAGCCACTTTTTCCTTTAGATTAGTTTATGTATATGTGCTATGTAATGAAAATCCGTGAACTTCGCCGAAATGTGCCGAAATTTATCGTGTTTGGCCGAAATTTATCGTGTTTGGCCGAATTTTATCGTATTTAAGCCGTACTTCGCCGAACTTCTTTTATTTTAAAACATGCCTGGGGGCGGCCCTGGGGCCGGCGGCTGGGGACCAACTTGCCCCCAGGCCCAATTTTTGCGCCGGCTCACCCCCAGACAGCGATTTTAGGCGCCCCCTGGAGGGCCAACGGCTGGAGATGCCCTCAATGAATTAATGTCCAGACCGCCAACACCGTGATGCTGCTCACTGGGAGAGGATCCCTATCCCCTCCCCAACCATGGCAATGGCGTCGACCCATCGGCAAGCAAACACACACACACGGCCGGTCTATAAGACAAAAACAGGAACTAATCTTGTGAAGCATGGCATCCCGGCGCTACCTCCAACTGTCATGTCGCTGCACGCCAGAAAACCACATCGAAACGCCAGTGCACACCCCCCACTCGCCCAAGACGACACCTTCAGCAAGGTGACGGCGCGGAAGCCGCGCCGCTGCCGCCAAGCCCAGAATTGGCTAAGGTTTTCACCCGGGTATGAGAAGGGAGGGGGCGGGGATCGAACCTCGACGGCGCCTCCGAGAAGGGGAATGGCACCAGCAGGCGCCGCCGCCGTCGTGACCGGAAAACCGGCCAAAGATTTCTCTCGGACCGATCTCGCACCTCCGGCGTCCCCACCTTCCATGGATCCGGCGACCATCGACCGCCACAGACCACATCCAGTGGGGAAAAGGCGAAGGAAGGGGGAGGAAGGACCTCCAGATCTGACGCGCAGCCAAGGGCACCAGGCCACCCGCCGCGACCTGCGCCCGACGCCTCCACGGCTCGCTGCCCGCACAGCCAAGGGGGGAGGAGGAGCACCTGCGAGCGCCGCTCGCCGCAGAGCCGGCGTCGCCGCACCGCCCGAGGCCGCCGCCTCGGCTTCCGAATCCTCCGCGAGAAGACAAAGCAGCAAGGCCTCGCCGCCGCCTTCCTTGGCAGTCGCGCAGCCTTCGCCGGCAACCCCTCTGGTGGCGGCGGGGGGGGGGGGGGGGGGGAGGCGGAGGGGGTTCGGTGGCTAGGATTGGGACGCAGCCCGCGTCGCCCCGAGCGGAGCGAAGCGGGGGCCGGGGGATGTCTAAAGACACATTGTGCCTATGGAACTGTGGATATAGGATGGACAAGTATGATCCAAGATGTCCACAAGCCTGCTGCTTAATCAACGTCTCCCAAAGTCTCAAGTATATGATGATGATAGCATAATCTCACTGGGCTGGCTGGCTCCCGTGCCATGGTCACCGGCCAAAATGGCTTCGGAAATTAAGTTGGAGACGAAGGAGCCCCGGAGGTAAGGACAAGACGCGCGCACATGGCCGCACATGCGGGCTCAGCTCTCCCCTGCACGCGGGATGGGGATGTGTTCACGTGCATGTGGTGGGTACTGTGCCGCCGCAGACGTATACGTCCAGCAAGCTCGCGTAATCAAGTCATGTAGTATGTCAGATTTCCGGTCTGCGCGCTTTACTGCGCCGTTAAAGCATCTCCCACAGGCGTGCAATAGCGCGGCCCACTCGGCGCGCTAAAAAAATTTACAGCACCCAAATAGCGTTTTAGCGCACGTAATTTTGCCAGGCGCTGCAAAATTTAGTGCGTCGCTATAGCGCTTCACCAGGTGCGATAAAATCAAGCACGCGCGGTCAGCCGACGCTTAGAATTTTTTTAAAACAACATATACGAAAAAAATATGAAACAACACATAGTTTAAATTTCATAGCATAGTTCCCCATACCACAAGCCAGTTCATACAACGCTAAATAAAAATAGATAAAACTATGCTAAACAAAGGTACTCCTCATCCTCTTCGGTGGTGTAGTCCAACGACGTAAACGCATCGAGCCACCTGGATCTTGATTGTCCCAGGTCGACGCAGGTCCCAGCTCAATCTGGGCTTCCGCCTGTTCCTTCCGCGCATGCATGTCTGTCTGACACACGGCTCGCTCCACCCTCCTTTGTGCCTAGAACTCGTTCTCGGCGGCAACATCTTGCGGGAAGCGCTCGTGCCACACCGCCATGTTGTGCTCGTCTGCCTCGGCGATGAGGAGGCAGCTGTCCCACCTCCGTTGGAATTCTTATGTAGTATTGCCATACCTTGGCTAATGGCTCACGAAAATAAATGGTCCACAAAGACTTGGTGTACTGTAAAAGGTCTTGTCCGATAATTCCCTGTATTGAAAGTAATGATGCAGAGTAGATACAAAACAAGAGTTTTAGTAGGTACAGGCTGGGATTTTCCTAATGCCTCCCAAACCAACATATTTGTGATAGTTTGATGTCTTCCGAGCATATGTTTCTTATTGCATTAACTTTAACAAAAGAAAAAATGGAATGTATCTTGGATACTAACCAAGAAGCCCACTGGAGATAAAATATGCATTCACATAAAAAAAGATAATATATCCAGCACACACTAGGTGGGTATCGATGGGAGGCATATATATATGCATGGAAACTTGATGGGTAGTTTAGAGAAAAATATATAGGGTACTAACTCATTGACAAGGTGGATGGCATGTAGTATTGAAGACGAGTGATTGGCATGCCAATTTATTTTTATAAATCGTACTTCCTTTATTCCAAGTTATAAGATGTTTTTGTATGCTCGGATACCTAACAAAATGTCTTATAATATAGGGCGGGGGTAGTAGAAGTTTGTTTGAGTTTGCACATCCACTTCTCAACCATGTGAGCCTGTTGTACTTCGATGGATATTAAGACCAAATATGAAGTATATGATAAACTGGTTTCAGTTGGACTTGCTAGGTTGTGTCAATATTTTTCAGAAGGTATATCACCACATTCGTGTTGCACATCCTTTACGTCTTGAAATCTTTCCGTCGTTCACATGATTTTCTTTCATGGAATTTTGGACTGCCGCATAGCATATTTTCAGAAAAATTTGTCGCAAGAACAAAAGGTCACTTTCAGTTGTCCAAAAAGGCAGCGTCAGGATCAAGGTAAATGATATCACAATTCATTTTTTCCAGATGCAGAAGGGCCTAAGACAAGTGGACCCGATGTCTCCTATTCTGTTCAACATGGCAGATATATATATATATTGGCAGTTCTTATCGGCCGGGCCAAAGAGTACGGGCAGGTGGGTCGACTCGCACCACATCTCGTGGATGGTGGAGTGTCCATACTACAATACACCAATGATGCAATTATTTTCATGGAGTATGATCTAGCAAAGGCTATAAATATGAAACATGTGTTATGCCTTTTCGAACAACTGTCGGGGTTGAAGATCAACTTTATCAAAAACCAACTATTCTGTTTTGGGCGTGCCCAAGATGAACAAGATACTTATACACAGTTGTTTAGATGTGAATTAGGATCTTTACCATTTAGTTATGTGGGTATACCAATTCACCATCAAAAACTAACCAATAAGGAGTCGAAATCTGTTGAGGATCGATTTGAGAAAAAGCTAAGCTGTTGGAAGGGCAAGCTTATGTCTTATCAAGGTCGGCTGATTCTGATAAACTCGATGTTAATAAGCATGCCGATATTCCTACTCTCTTTTTTTATGTACCCAAGGGGGTACAAATAAGGTTAGACTTCTATCGATCACGCTTTTTCTAGCAATGCGATGAGATCAAGACCAAATATAGCTTAACCAAGTGGGGTATAATATGCAAACCGGAGGACCAAGCACGTTTAGGGATTGAAAACATAGAGGTTAAAAACATATGCCTGCTCAGCAAATGATTGTATAGGTTATTATCTGTCGAGGACGAAGGAATGTGGGTACAACTTTTGCATAATAAGTAGTTTATCATTCTCCTCAGAGATATCTTTAGTTTATCACTAACACTTTTATGTCAGTGTAAAAGTAAGAGTGATATATAGGAAACATATACTACCTTATCCTACATCACATCTCAATCCTATCAACTTTTCCGACAAAGATATGTACCCTGTGAATCGAAACAGTACTGTATATCGCTTCTACCATGAGACCCAGAAGTATGGAACCGGCTAGTCTTGTAATGAACCCAGCAAATACGGCCCAACGTACACGTATCCACGCTCATGCTGGAGTCATATGGCAAAAGCAACACCCACATGGTATTTAGAACAGGTGTCCGCCTGCTGTGTGTGTCACTAGTCCGTGAGCATGTGCATGCATCTTCTCTTGTTCAATCTAGCCTTCGGCTGCTCTGGCTTTCAATCCACCAAGTTTATTCGTTCCACAGAGCTTAATTCCAAACTTCGCTGTCTAGTGATTACTCACACGGCTAGTTTGACTCACAGATATATTGTTCTTACTCTCCCTTGAAACATGGGTGATGTCTCCGGTATGCACAGTCTGTTCCGTCTAATCGTGCTTTTCTCTATGATGCACATGCGTTTCTTTTTCCCCCTTTGTGTAAAGAACGAACCATAGTAGTAATACTTGTGTACTGAGAGCATTCGTACCCTGCGTATATTTGAACAACCCCTTTTTCTTCATATTTGTGGAAATACATTTATAAAATTTAAATAATTACAAAAGGCTCAATGCGGAAAAAAGAAGTTCTAACCAACACAACGAGGTTCTTAATTCTTTTTCGTGATCTTTTAAAACTTAGATATGCAATTTTAGGAACTTTTATATGTTGCATACTTTGTGTTTCGGATCCCTCCACGATTGGTGGAGCAGCATGGCCGGTGGGAACCAAAGAAACGCTACTATTGCTAATTTGCTCCCTATTTGACCTTGGATATCTGGAATGAAATAGATCGTCGTATTTTATAGAACTCCATCGCCAGCCATCACTTTGTCTGTCGGTCCGATCAACTCCAAACACTCCATGCGGGCGCCCCAATCCGGATTTGTAATCTCTCATTGTACAAATAGCGCTTACTGGCAAC
Source organism: Triticum urartu (assembly GCF_003073215.2). NCBI lineage: Eukaryota > Viridiplantae > Streptophyta > Magnoliopsida > Poales > Poaceae > Triticum > Triticum urartu. The sequence continues at coordinate 674,316,270 of NC_053028.1, forward strand.
TGGACTTATTTTTCTGCTTCGGTGCCACCTACTTTTAAAGTTTCTAGTCGATAAACTGAAACGTCAAAATATGTTTTTTGAATTTTTCAACAATTAAAATGGAATTTTCTGTCATGGTGATAGATACTTATTTTTAAAGAAATAGAGATAAAAAAGAACACTTGTACATAGAGTGTTCAAAACCTGGGTATATCAGATCCCCCTTTTTTCAAACTTGTGAATCAAACTTCTAGAATTTGGATCATGTTTACCTATATTACATTGAGTATTGCCATTGTGTACTTTGTGGTTTGTTGCTTACTAGGCTACCAAGGAAATTGTTGGTTAATGCTCGAGTCTGTAGCAGCCATTTGCACCATTCCCAGTTCCTTAGGATGGCAAGAGAAGTGGATTATCCAAAAAGAAAGTGCATATTAATATTATACAAACCGTGATTGATGGCAAACCAGGGTGTTAGTGTAAAAAGGAAAGGCATGAGAATTCTTCAAAACTACTAACTAGTCCTATGCTATGAATACTACAAATCATTTATTAAGAACAGAAGGCTGTGGTTGCTCTCAGCTTTCATATCAGCAAGCTTCAGGCTATCCATCAGTAATGGTGCATGGAGATGCACCGCCTATGTGCCAATTACCTCCAAGATGATCTTTTCCCAATGCCTCCCAAATCTAACATATCTGTGATAGTGTGAGTGTATAGCACAATCTGCATTTTGTATTTCCTAATAACACTATAACAACATCATAATGAGGTGGATTGTCTCGAGTACTATCCGTGCAGGCTGCTCACTTGAAGATAACTTGACTTTCTTTTAGTTGCTTATATGCTTGGGAGCTATATGTATGGGTGCGTGCACACTCGACGGACATTAGTAAGAAATAAAGGCGAAGAGTAACAACTCATTGTAGCGACCAGACCTCAAACGGTCCAATCTCTATGCTTCGGTGTCATCCCTGGATCAGTAATGCTGACACCACACAGTACTTGAAGGATTTATAGTAGAGTAGCAATCACACACTTATTACATCAAATGTCTCAGAAGAGAACTTATTAAATAAATATGGCTTAAGGCCATCTAATAACGATAATAGCGGAAGGCTTGGAAGATAAGTGAGTCCATCAACTCCAACGGCATCACTGAGTATAGAACCACGACCTGAAACTCCTTAATCGTCGTCTGAAAAGTCCGCAACATTAAATTTGCAGCCCGAAAACGGGTCTGCACATGGAATATGCTGACAATGTAACACATAGAGAGTAATGAAATGAAACAACTATTCTACATGCATATTTGGCTGGTGGGAAACTCTATGGTTACAGTTTTGCGTAAAGCCAAGTTTTCCCTACTGCAAAGGAATAAATTTATTTAACTATCATGGTGGTTGTTAAACATTGAGAATGGTTGACAGCATTCTCAATCCCAATTAAACATCATCATTAAACAAACCCAACAAAGTTAATTTTAGAGTAACATGTTGAGATTCACATGATAATCCAGGTACTAGATACTCAAGATGTCCATAACCGGGGACACGGCTAACCATGATTAGTTTACACACTCTGCAGAGGTTTGCGCACTTTTCCCCACAAGACTCGATCGCCTCCGTTTGGTTTTTCGCACTACACGGTGTTTGAGAAACGGATGACCGAGACATAGTCTTTCAGAAGCGCTAGCACATTACGATGGGTAGACCGTACCAACCTACATCCCCTACATCTGCTAGTCTAGCAATGTAAGAGTTCGCACGACTTAGTCAACTATGCTAGAGCCCATAATAGCTTATGGCTGCACACGGAAGTTCCTAGCATGAATAATCTCATGATCCCTTTGAGCCTGGGTGGCGGTCCAAAAGAAAACAGGCAATCCTGGAATACCCAGGTGCCTCAATCCACCCAGATGTGTGTTTAGGTTGCCACCTTAAGTAAACCATTAATTAACAAAGCTCACATCTGTTATGGATACACTCACCCAATCCACGTCTACTAGCATAGCATAGCAATAATAAGCAAACGTAGAGTAACTCCCAAAGATTTGATAATAAACAGGTAATAGGTTCTACCTCAACTACTCCCCAAATCCACAATTTAATTAGATCCTAAATCATGCAAGGTGTGAGGATTGATCTAATGCAATAAAACTGGGTAGTAGGAGGTATGATCAAAGTGTTACTTGCCTTGCTGATGATCTGGGAAACGTAGTGATTCGAAGTAACAAGCGGCGCACTCCGGGTACTATATCGCAAACAAACAAACACACAATAAGTACTCAACTAATGCACGGGTAAAACTCAAATAAGAGATCTAACCAGAAAGTTCAATTTAAGAACTCCGGTTGGCAAAAAGAATCAAATTGAACGAAGCAACGAAAGACAAACGGCAAAAGAAACAGACTTCATTTACTATTCTGGATCTAAGGCATTTTTTACAGTGGCAAAAACTTGTTTAAGTTAGTTCAACGAAAAGAGGGTTTCGAGACGAAACTCCAGGCGCTTGAATCGCCTGATTCCGACAAAAGAGTGAAAAGATATACTAAAACGAAAATCGGATCAGAAATCACGATCAGAAAAATCGCGGATTTAATCCAAGAAAAAGAAAAACGACAAACGTTCGTTAAAACGAATGAACGGACGAACGGACGAACGCTCACTATTTAAATAAACCGGAAAACCGATCAATTTAAAAAAACCGAAACTAAAAAAAACGACAAAACCGTCAGAAAACCGAATGGTTTTTCTAAAAAAACGGCGGTGGGATCGAGGTAAACCTCGGGCGGCGGGTCTGGCGGCGGCGGCGGCGGCGGCTCCGGCGGCGGGCGGTGGCGCGGGGCGGCGGGGACGGCCCGGGGCGAAGGCGGCGGCGGCGGCGGCGCGGGGCAGCTAGGGATTGGGGGGGGGGGCTTCCGGCTGGGCCTCCCCGGCTTTTAAAGCCGGACGGGCCTTAGTGTCCGGGTCGGACATGGCCCGTAGGTCGGTTGCGCGTTTTTTTTAAATAGTTACGCTCAGAAAAAAACAACAATAGGACTACTAAACGGACTCCAAAAATTCTGAAATAAATTTTCCCGGCTTCTAAAATCTAGCCGCACAGGATGAATATTTATTTGAGGCCTAAATGCAATTTTCAAAAAACGCACATTTTCCCTAAATTCAAATAAAATAGCAAATAAAACCAAATAAAATTTTATTTGATTTTTTTTATTAAATCCTCAATATTTCTTTATTTTCAGAAAGTCATTTTATTCCCTCTCTCATAATCTTTATAATAGAAATAATTGAAGATAAAATAAATAAAATCAAATGATCCTATTTTCAAAATTTGAGACAACTCAAATATGAAAATAACGAAATCCCCAACTCTCTCCGAGGGTCCTTGAGTTGCGTGAAATTTCTAGGATCAACCAAAATGCAATAATTATGATATGCAATGATGATCTAGTGTATAACATTCCAAATTAAAAATTTGGGATGTTACAAACCCACCCCTCTTAAGATGAATCTCGCCCTCGAGATTCAAGTTGGCTAGAAAATAGGTGAGGGTGGTCTTTCAGCAAATCTTCCTCTCGTTCCCAGGTGGCTTCATCCTCCATGTGGTGGCTCCACTGAACCTTGCAAAACTTGATAACCTTGGTGCGGGTGACTCGACTGGCATACTCTAGAATCTTAACTGGTTTCTCCTCATAGGTCAAATCACTATCTAACTGAATCGCTTCCAGTGGTACCGTATCTCTCAGCGGTATGTCAGCCATCTCTGCGTGGCACTTCTTCAACTGGGATACATGAAACACGTCGTGAACTCCTGACAGTCCTTCGGGTAATTCCAACTTGTAGGCTAGTTCTCCCATACGCTCCAAAACTTGGTATGGGCCTACAAAACATGGCGCTAGTTTTCCCTTAACTCCAAAGCGCTTAATTCCTCGAAGTGGAGATACTCGAAGATAAACTCGGTCTCCGACTTTGTAAACTGTCTCCTTGCGTTTAGAATCTGCATAACACTTCTGCCTAGACTGAGCTACCTTCAGCCTATCGCGAATCAATTTCACTTTCTGTTCAGACTCCTTTATCAGATCCGGTCCAAACAACTGGCGGTCTCCAAGTTCATCCCAAGACAACGGGGTCCTGCACCTCCTTCCGTACAAGGCTTCGAAAGGGGCCATATTCAAACTGGTTTGATAGCTGTTGTTGTAAGAGGACTCTGCATATGGCAAATTCTCATCCCAACTAGATCCATAATCTAGCGCACAAGCTCTTAGCATATCCTCCAAAATCTGATTGATTCTCTCGGTCTGTCCATCTGTCTGCGGGTGGAAAGCTGTGCTAAACTCCAGTCTGGTTCCCAAAGTCTCATGCAACTGATTCCAGAACTTTGAGGTAAACTGGGTTCCTCTATCTGATACAATGCTCCTTGGAACTCCATGCAGACATACGATCTTGGTCATGTATATCTTTGCCAACTTTGCACTGGTATAGGTAGTCTTCACTGGAATGAAATGAGCTACCTTTGTCAAACGATCGACTACAACCCATATCGAGTCACAGCCTGAACGTGTTTTGGGCAATCCTGTAATAAAATCCATGCCTAGCTTATCCCACTTCCATTCGGGTATCGGCAATGGTTGTAGCAATCCTGCTGGCTTCTGATGCTCTGCCTTCACTCTCTGACATACATCAAAAACTGTTACATATTCCGCAATATCCTTCTTCATTCCGGTCCACCAGAAAATATCCTTCAAATCCAAATACATCTTGGTATTTCCTAGGTGAATCGAGTATGGTGAGTCATGGGCCTCTTGCAGAATTAGCTTCCTAATCTCCGGATCATTTGGTACATAGACACGGTCTTCAAACCATAAGGTATCGTGCTCATCCTCACGAAATCCCTTAGCTTTTCCTTTGCTCATTTTCTCCTTAATAGAAGCAATTTCCTTGTCAGTCCTTTGAGCTTCTCTGGTCTTATCCATCAAAGTAGACTGAATCTCCAATGTTGCTACATAGCCTCTTGGAACTATTTCCAAACATAGCTGGGGGAGTACTGGATTAGGGGGTGTTCGGGTAGCCGGACTATACCTTCAGCCGGACTCCAGGACTATGAAGATACAAGATTGAAGACTTCGTCCCGTGTCCGGATGGGACTTTCCTCGGCGTGGAAGGCAAGCTTGGCGATGCGGATATTCAATATCTCCTACCATTGTAACCGACTTTGTGTAACCCTAACCCTCTCCGGTGTCTATATAAACTGGAGGGTTTTAGTCCGTAGGACAACTTCATCATACAACAACCATACCATAGGCTAGCTTCTAGGGTTTAGCCTCCTTGATCTCGTGGTAGATCTACTCTTGTACTACCCATATCATCAATATTAATCAAGCAGGACGTAGGGTTTTACCTCGATCAAGAGGGCCCGAACCTGGGTAAGACATCGTGTTCCTTGCCTCCTGTTACCATCCGGCCTAGACGCAAAGTTCGGGACCCCCTACCCGAGATCCGCCGGTTTTGACACCGACATTGGTGCTTTCACTGAGAGTTCCTCTGTGCCGTCGCAATCAGGAAGGATGCCTCTTCCCGTCTTTAAAGACGGCGCCGCTACTAAGGGATCCTTGGCTGTCGGCCAAACTCTCCGGCTAGGCGGTTTTCTCATGACCGCCTGTTCGACCATAGCGCCGACGGTGACCTCTCGGGTCATCAAAAGCAATCTTCACGTCAGCTCGGAACTCATCGAGCAGTTAGATCCAATGGAGCTCTCTTCCGTAAACGAGCTCTTGGATCGCATCACCGCCTTGGGGGTCACTACGGATTATGACCAGGTTGGGCTTAAACCCGATCTAAGAGAAATTAATTCTCCCCAAGTCACCCATCACGTTGCCGTGGTAAAGGCACAGGGCGGCGACTCTTCATCTATCTTAAGGACTAGCTACGTCCGGATTCTCGATCCCTCCAAGCCGAATACCCGCGGAGGGGAGGATGTAACTCAAGACCTGAACTTAGAATCAGGCAACGGGCTAGATTCACTAGACAACATCCAAGAATCCAAACTTCAGAATTCGGAAACCCCATGGCCTCTGAGTCTTAGATTGGGTGAAGTCCCGGATTTAATTCCACCCACCCACCCGAACATAAGCGATCTATCCCAAATCAGGCAAAAGCACGAAGAAATAGTACATCATTACTGGGCAAGGTTCCTCCTGGTTATGAACATGATAAAGGACTGCCCTGAGGAAGACGCAATCTCAATCTTCTGCAATAATTGCACAGACAAGGGAATCCTCAACGCCACAGGTCGTCGTGATCTTACACGCTTCGCTGACTTGGCGACCATAGTACAAAAGTACCGTGCGATGGAAAGCGCCCGGAAAACCGAAACTAAATTTTGGGACAATCCGGCCCTGAATAGAAACCTCGTCCGAAATAAAAGGATGCATCATCATCAGACACCCGGGTTAAAAACCAAAAAACCAAAACCCAATACATGGCATGGAACCGTACTGGAGGGATGGCTTAATGCACGCTGTAAAATTCATAGTACAGAGGACGCCACACCGACTCATAGCCTTAGAGAATGTTGGATACTCTGGCAGGTGGCCAAAAGGGGCGAAGATCTCCTAATTCCGGAGGCCGCAGAAAGCCACCTCAGGGACTCCAATACAGTCTTAACAGTCTTCGAGACTTTTGCATCAAATAATATGCGAAAAAGAACACTCCACAGCCTCGCCGAAGTCTATCAAGTAGCAACAATAAACCCATGGAGTGACACGGCTATTACTTTTAATGCCAGTGATGAACCTAAATTCCGAACAGCTCGAGCACCAGCCGCATTGGTACTCAGTCCTATAGTGGACGGCTTTCGCCTCACCAAGGTACTCATGGACGGAGGCAGCGGATTGAACCTCATTTATGAGGAAACCCTTCAAAAAATGGAAATAGACTGGAACCGCAAGCGAAGCAGCACAACCTTTAGAGGAATAATCCCCAGTCGGGAAGCGCGTTGTACAGGAAAAATCACACTAGATGTGGTGTTCGGCACGCCGGATAATTATAGGTCCGAAGAGGTCACATTCCAAGTGGTCCCGTTCAGTAGCGGACACCACGCTCTGATGGGGCGGGAAGCGTTTACAATCTTCCAAGCAATACCCCATTACAGGTACATGAAGCTCAAGATGCCCGGGCCAATCGGAATCATCACTCTCGCTAGTGATCCGGACATAGCACTCCGCGCCAAAAACAAGACAGCCGCATTGGCCCTTGAGGCACTGTTCGAAGCCCTAGCGGCTGAGGAACTGACTACGCTGCGCTCCACGGTAAACAAGGACGATGTGATACTCGACAAAAGATCCAAGTCCACCTCCTTTAAACCAGCGGATGAAATAGTCAAATTCCAGGTCCATCCAACGGACCCCAATAAAACAGCTTCCATCGGGGCACGATTAAACCCCGATGTAGACGCCGCACTGCGAGAATTCCTACGGGAGAACTGGGACATTTTTGCCTGGCACCCTTCAGACATGCCAGGAATCCCACGCAGGCTGGCCGAACACAGCTTAAATATCCTAAAAGGATTCAAACCTGTCAAACAAGCCCTTCGGCGTTTCTCTGAGCCCAAGAGACAGGCAATGGGAGAGGAGCTAGCCAAACTATTGGAGGCCGGATTCATCAGAGATATAAAACATCCGGACTGGCTAGCAAACTTGGTGATGGTACCAAAGAAGGACAAATCCTGGCGCCTGTGCGTTGACTTCAAAGACCTTAACAAGGCTTGCCCAAAGGATCCCTTCCCCCTCCCCGCATCGATCAAATTATCGACACCACTGCAGGACACGATTCGTTGTGCTTCCTCGACGCATACTCCGGTTACCATCAAATCAAGATGGCTGAGTCAGACCATGCCGCAACGGCATTCATCACCCCATATGGCCCATTCTGCTTCAACACAATGCCTTTCGGGCTCAAAAACGCCGGCGCAACATATCAGCGCATGATTCAGACATGTCTGGCAAACCAGATCGGCAAAACAGTAGAGGCATATGTGGATGATGTGGTTGTAAAAACAAGACATGTCGAATCTCTAGTAGACGACTTGAGGCTTACATTTGACAACCTCCGAGCATATGACATCAAGCTAAATCCGGAAAAATGCATTTTCGGCGTTCCAGCCGGAAAGCTCTTGGGCTTCATTGTATCCGGTAGAGGAATCGAAGCAAATCCAGCCAAGATCCGAGCTTTGTCACAATTGGATATCCCAAAGGACCTCAAACAAATAAAAAAATTAACCGGATGCGTGGCGGCTCTAAGCCGATTTATCTCCCGTTTAGGAGAAAAGGCGCTACCCCTCTATCGCCTCCTTCGGCGCACCGAACACTTCGAGTGGGCGGACGCCACCACGGCCGGACTCGAGGAAATAAAAGCCATATTGGCAACAAACCCTGTCCTGGCCGCACCAAACATCGGCAAACCAATGCTATTGTACATTGCAGCAACCCATCAAGTTGTTAGCGCAGTACTCGTCGTCGAGCGGGAAACAGACGGAGACAAATTCCCCCTTCAAAAGCCGGTTTACTATTTTTCCACTGTCCTCACCCCATGCAAATCACGGTACCCACATTATCAAAAGATTGCATATGCGGTATTCATGGCATCCCGGAAGCTACGACACTACTTTCAAGAGTGTTCAATCACAGTAGCATCGGAAGTACCACTCAACGATATTATAAACAACCGTGACGCAACGGGCCGGATTGCAAAATGGGCCATCGAGCTCCTCCCGTTCGACATAACTTATAGGCCACGGCGAGCTATCAAGTCGCAAGTTTTGGCCGACTTCGTCGTAGAATGGACGGAGGCCGAACTCCCTAAAGAGTACGGCACATATTCAAACTGGATCATGCACTTCGACGGTTCCAAAATGTTGGCCGGACTAGGGGCCGGCGTCGTTTTGATGCCCCCCACAGGAGACACAGTTCAATATGTACTCCAGATTATGTACACGGACTTCAACAATGCAGCCGAATATGAGGCCCTTTTACATGGTCTCCGGATGGCAGTATCCATGGGCATTCAACGCCTAGAGGTGCGCGGGGATTCGAACCTCGCGATATCCCAAATAAATAGAGACTTCGATGCCAAGGATCCAAAAATGGCAGCTTACCGCAATGCTGTCCTCAAAATGTCAGCTCGGTTTGAGGGGCTCGAATTTCACCATATACCCCGAGAAAACAATCAGGCGGCAGACGTCCTGGCACGCATCGGCGCAAAACGCGATGCGGTCCCCCCCAACATCTTCCTGGAAAGGCTGTTCAAGCCATCCGTAGTATGGGAAGGGGAACATGGCAATATTAGCCCGGACCCAACCGCACTGTCCGACGCCGAACAATCTGACATAATCGGAGGCTCTACCAATGAAACCACAACCTCAGCCCACGTACTAATGGCCGTTATCGCCCCGTGGACAGAACCATTCCTCGCCTACCTTACTAGGCAGGAACTCCCAGAGGACCAAAATGAGGCACGCTGTATAGTGCGGCGATCTAAAGCCTATAAAGTCCATGAGGGAGAACTTTATAAGAAAAGCACTACCGGAGTCCTTCAAAGGTGCATCTCCGAAGAGGAAGGGAGGAACCTGCTGGCTGAAATTCATGCCGGACTCGGTGGCCATCACGCCGCAGCTCGGTCCCTTGTAAGCAAGGCTTTCCGTACAGGCTTTTATTGGCCGACGGCCCGGGCGGACGCTCAGGACTTGGTCCAACGATGCGCCGGTTGCCATCTTTTTGCAAACCAAAGCCATATGCCACCCACCGCCCTCCAAACTATCCCCATCACTTGGCCTTTCACGGTCTGGGGGCTTGACATGGTGGGACCCCTTAAAGGCGGAACCCACAAGAAAAAAATACTTACTGGTCATGGTGGATAAGTTCACCAAATGGATAGAAGCCAAGCCTGTTAAGACGGCCGAGTCCGGACCTGTGATAGACTTTATATCCGGGGTCGTACACTGTTATGGCGTCCCCCACAGCATCATCACCGATAACGGCACGAACTTTACGGCCGATGAGGTAAAACTCTGGTGCAAAAACATGGGCATCAAGCTTGATTATGCTTCCGTCTATCAACCACAAACTAACGGTCAGGTCGAACGTGCAAATGGTCTCATCATGAGCGGCATCAAACCCAGGTTAGTGCGGTCCCTCAAGGAATCTAACACGCACTGGGTAGAGGAGCTCGACTCCGTACTCTGGGGGCTGCGGACCACGCCAAATCGCACCATCGGATACACACCATTTTTATGGTGTACGGCGCAGAGGCAGTCTTGCCCTGCGACATAATTCATGACTCACCTCGAGTGCGCATGTACGAAGAAAGGGAAGCCGAGCTCGATCGGCAGGACAGTTTGGACGCCTTAGAGGAGGAGCGCGATGTGGCAAAGGCCCGTTCCGCGTTCTATCAACAGCAGGCTCGAAGATATCAAAGCAGAGAAGTGCGGGCCAAAAACTACAACGTTGGCGAATTAGTTCTACGCCTGCCGGACAAGAAAAAGGACAAGCTGAAGCCCAAGTGAGAAGGTCCCTTCATAATCGACCAAGTCCTGACTGGTGGAGCATACCGCATGCGAGATACGTCGGATAACCGACTCAAGCCGAACCCATGGAACGCATCCCGTCTCCGAAGATTCTACGCCTAGCGCCGGACTCTGTGTTTGTCTCCTTCCTCTGTCCATTTTTTACATTTTCTGTCTTACATTTCTCTCCTTCCCCTCTTTTCTTTTATAGCCCTTAAAGGCTCCTCAAGTGACATGCTACTCGCGCTCATTAAACCTGGGGGCTTCTTTAACAGAAGCTTATTTATACGGTCTTCACGCCCACCACATGTGTCAAACTTCCGCATGTACCTTTTCTTCACCATTATATGCATTGATATGACTTAAGTTTTGGCCAAGCTGGGTTGCCTGGCTCCTGTGCTTGCCCCTACATTCCCGATTGTTCGGCTAGGTGGTAAAGGGAGCACCTCTGCGATTGTTACTGCCGGATCAGCCGGATGTGTACCTCAGACTGGGTGAAGCCGAAAGCTAGCGTTCTTAAGGGAATATTCGGTCGGTAAACTAAAAGATGACCTTTTTTTACTTATTTATATATATGCCCCCAGATGATTTTCCTGCGTTTGCAGTCCGGACATGCACTTTAGGGCATGCCTCCCAGAGAAAGGAACCCCTAACGGAACTATTCTATCTGGAAGATGTTTCTTACTAACCATGTAATATAACATAACTACTTGGGCACTTGTCTGATAAAGCACTAATCACCCCTACGCCTGGTCTCCATGCATACCCCGGTTCTTACATAACCGGTAGGGTATTCGGACACACTCCGGACCGTCAGGTCCTGAGGTTGAAGCAAATAGGTCGACAACAACAAACGATCTACAATCCGGCTAGAAGGCATTACACATGTCAATTAAAAATTACATAGCCACTCTGACTGATTGTATTCCTCTTCAATACCATCTAACAGGCTGTCTAACTTACAGTCCTGCTGGGAATACTTTGCGGCCAATTCTACCTGGCCGTACACTAAGCTTACAGGGATCTCCTTCCCGTCAGGCCCCACAGGTCCGACCTCGGCCATGTGGTTTGGGTCAGACTTCGTGTACCGCGCCTTCACCATGGCCCAGGCCTCCCTAGCGCCTTGTCGGCAGGCCGATATCTTCCACAACCGGAAGCGCCGCCGAGCTTCCTTAAGCTTCTCTGAAAGCTCTCCAAGGCCCTCGGGCATGGAGTGGGAAGGCCATAAAGCTTGGGCAACGCCTCGCATCGCCTGCCGAGCTCGCTCGTGTAGTTGCGAGAGCTCGGGAAGAAGGTCACCTGTAGAACCGGGCATCTCCTCTGCAGGACGACCCGTTAGCATACCTACAGACATTACTCTGTTAGTCGACTTCCTCGCCGAACTCTTTTCTTACAAAGATTCGCTTAAGCACTTACTAAATATGCCGCGTCGAAGTCGCTGATTCTCCTTAGTAGAGTCCGACAGCTGGCCACGAACATCTTTAAGTTCAACGTCCAGCTTGGTGTTGGCATCCTGAAGATCATTCTTCTCCCGCCTCACCCTTGTCAGCATACTCTCACCGGCCTTTAGCCGGCGTAAGAGTTGTTGCCCCTCCGGATCTAGTCCGGCGCCATCTGCAATATGATTCGTCAGATTTACACCCACGCCGCACTTCGCAAGACACTACTCTTTCCAAGTATATCTTACCAGAGGGGTTTCTTTGGGCTCCCCTGCCGCGGCTAGTGCGGCCTCTAGTTGGGCTTTGCACTCTTCCAGCTCCCGGGACAGTACGGTATTCTTCTCTGTAAGAACCTGCATAACAAATGATCCTTAAAACAGTTGCTCTAACTGTTTCAAGTCTCGGGGGCTACTGGTATATATATATATTTACCAAAATTTTCTTACCCGTATGTCTTTTACATATTGCTCCGTGGCTCTGGCTAAACCATTTTGAGCGGCACGGAGATACGCATCTCCCAAATTGAAGGCATCTAATGCCTCTTGGGAGAAACAAGCGTCGCGAAGAACTGTCCGGCGACGCCTGTGGTTCATGGCACTCTCCACCTCGGAATTGGTGGCAGACAGCCTGTCCGCATCCTCTGTCGGAGGAGCGTACGGTGCGTGCCTTGTGTTCGCTTCCGCTTCCGGGCCAGGCGTTGGAGCCGGGCTGGTGGAGGCGTGATTGGCAACCTCTCCGGATGTAGTCCGGCGAGGTCTCTTCGTCCTGAAAATAGCACGAACGTTAATATGCCCTGAAGGAATAACACCAGGGAAAAAGAGGGTGCGCTATACCTTTGCACCGGTGTCTCAGTCCGGACTACCTTCCTTTTTACCCCACGGGGCTCTGCGGCCCCTCGTTGGCTAGCCGCAGCAGGTTCGGCCTCCCGCCTCGGAAACCTCCCCTGCAAAACACGGCCGTTGTCAGGAAACCTGAAATGCGTGAGAATGGATTCCTTCTCAAGGGGATGAGACTCCGCTCTCTGTTACCTGGGAGGCCGGGATTAACCCTGGGTAATCAGCCGTAATGGCCACCAAGGTATTGTCCTTGCTTAGCTGATGAAACACCCCGTCAATCAGCTCCACCGATATGTCCGGATCCTCTTCGGAGTCCGGATCGAGGAACCGTTCTGGATCCTCGGGCTGTGGAGGACGGCTGTTTATATCCTTTACTTCCTGAGGCCGTTCCTGCGTTGAAATCGGAAGACTACATATTTAATCATGGGAATATAAAACGGATGGGCAAGCATAATTGTCCACTTACCCAACTCGGAGGGTTGTACATAGAAAATCCGCCCTGCGGGTTGACGCAGAGGAATTCCTCCTCTTCTCCCTTGTACAAAGAGGATAAGATGTTTACTAGAGCGGTAGATGAGGCTGGCCCCTTACGACCGTAACGGGTGGCGTCATCCTCCCCGTTAAAATCCCACATGGGGTGGCCTCTATATTGAAGCGGCTGCACCCCCCGCATAATGCATGCGGCCATGACTCCAATCATGGTTAGTCCGGAATGAGCCAATAGTCTTATCCGACCCATTAGGTGGAGGACGTCCCTGTCGCCTTCTCTCTGAGAGCTCCGCGGACGCCAGCTTAGGCGTTTCTTTAAGGGAGCACTGTTGAATTCGGGGAGACCGACCCGGATAGGATCCGGCAGCGGGACATAATCTATATAAAACCATTCCGAAGGCCAGTCCTCGGACGCCTTCTTTGGGGTTCCGGATAGATATCCGGTCCCGGCGATACGCCACACTTCGGCTCCGCCCACTTGATATATAGACCCCTCTTGAGAGCGGGGCACCAGGTAGAATAACCTCTTCCACAGCGCGAAATGAGCCTCAACACCCAAGAATAGCTCGCAAAGGGCGACGAAGCCCGCGATATGCAATATAGAGCCGGGCGTGAGATTGTGCAGCTGGAGGCCGTAGAACTCCAGAAGCCCACGGAGAAATGGATGAATTGGAAATCCAAGTCCTCTTATTAGATAAGGGACGAGGCACACCCGCTCTCCTTTGAAGGGATTGGGGGTGCTCTCCGCTTGCTCTCCACCATTATAGGTGGTGAGTCCGGCTCGGACCGGGACCAAATAGGCCTGAGGGAGAAATCCCTTGGACTGAAGCGACACTAGCTCGCTGTGCGGGGTGGGGCACCTCTCCCAGTCTCCGGGTTTAGGACTGGAAGGGCGAGAGGAGGAGCTGCAACGGCTGGCCATGTTGGAATGGACCTTTGCTGGAGGCGCTCTGATGATTACTCGCGGAGAGGAGAAGGTGTGGTTTGGATCTGAATCCCCATCCCATTAAATAGGCGGCACGTTTATGCGGCTAGGGGTGTGAATGTAAAAACACCCCAACTTTCCGCATTCGTTTGACACGTGGAAGACGGCCATTATTGGGCGTGGAAGCCAAGGTGCGCTACATTACGAAAATCGGACATTATTCAGCAGGTACACGGAATTTGGAGAAGAATCCGCCTTGCAATGCCGAAGACAATCTGCGTGCCGGACTCATCGTCATTGAAGCCTAGTTCGGGGGCTACTCAGGGAGTCCTGGATTAGGGGGTGTTCGGGTAGCCGGACTATACCTTCAACCGGACTCCAGGACTATGAAGATACAAGATTGAAGACTTCGTCCCGTGTCCGGATGGGACTTTCCTTGGTGTGGAAGGCAAGCTTGGCGATGCGGATATTCAAGATCTCCTACCATTGTAACCGACTTTGTGTAACCCTAACCCTCTCCGGTGTCTATATAAACCGGAGGGTTTTAGTCTGTAGGACAACTTCATCATACAACAACCACACCATAAGCTAGCTTCTAGGGTTTTGTAACTCCCCGGATGTAATTTACCCAATATGTAATCCAACTCTTGCCGTTTCCGGCCTTAAGTTATTTTATTTTCTCGGGTTCGGGTTTTTGTCTCCGTGTGTTGTTGTCGTTGTCATGCATCTCATATCATGTCATCATGTGCATTGCATTTGCATACGTGTTCATCTCATGCATTCGAGCATTTTCCCCGTTGTCCGTTTTGCATTCCGGCGCTTTGTTCTCCTCCGGTGGTCATATCTACCTTTCTTTCGTGTGTGGGGATTAAACATTTCCGGTTTGGACCAAGACTTGCCAAGCGGCCTTGGTTTATTACCGGTAGACCGCCTGTCAAGTTCCGTACCATTTGGACTTCGTTTGATACTCCAACGGTTAACCGAGGGACCAAAAAGGCCTCGTGTGTGTTGCAGCCCAACACCCTTCCAATTTGGCCCAAAACCCACCAAAACCTTCTCCATCATCTAGAGCGTTCGATCACGATCGCGTGGCCGAAAACCGCACCTCATTTGGACTCTCCTAGCTCCCTCTATGCCTATAAATAGAACCCCCCGAAATCCGGATCCCCTTCTCCCCCGAAACCCTAAAATCGCCCCGCCGCCGACGGACATGTCCGCCGCCTAATTCGGACACATCGCCGCTGCCGCCCGCAGCCAACCGGGGCGCGCCACATGGCGCGGGCGCCCCACATCGCCGCCTCCCAGCTGCCGGCCCACGAGGCCCGGGGCCGGTCCTCTCCTCCGCCCGACCGGGCCCCGAAGCCCCCGCGCCGCGCCGCTTTCCTCCTCAGCTCCGGCCGCCGCATCCACCATTCGCCGGCGCCGCACCACCTCGCCGCGGCCGAACCCCACCATCGCCGGCCACCGCCATCGCCACCACCGCCCGGTCTTCTTCCTCCCTCTTCCTCGATGTCCACTCCGTCCCGACATCCTCGAGCTACTCCGGCGAACTCACCTCCGATTCTGGCGAACCTCGGGAGACGTGCCAGATCTGTGATCTAAAACTCGCGGTTGACTTTCTTTGCCCGAAACCCTAATAATTTGCTCATGTTCATCGTGCCGTAACTCCTCATCTGTAGCTCCGTTTTGGACGTGTAGCATATCAAAATGTTCGTCTCGGAGAGTACATCATTTCATCTCATTGCATCATTTTCATTTGAGTTCATCTTGATGCCCGAAATGCTGTTAGAAGAGTGCTATTTGAGTTAATTGTCAGATCTGCTGCTCCATTTAGCTATTTGTCATTTTTGCCATGTTTACTGTGTGCATGATATGCCCAGGTGCTCTACATGTGTTTTGTTATATGTTTTGCCATCTATCCAGGGGTGCAACCCATGTATTTTTGTGATGTGTGTGGTGACTAGCACGACCTTGCAAAGTGGTGCATTCGCTAATGCTGATTTCAGGGACTTAGCATTTCCAGTAAGTCCTTGGGCTATTTATCTCATATTGCCATATGTTCATGCTGTTTCCTAGTGATCCGTGCCTCTTTTGATGATGGTCAGTAAGGATGTCTTGTTAATTTTGTAGTGCTCTATCCATCTATGTCTTTGTTTGCAATTATGGAGCAACCTAGCTTGAGTTAATCGAGCTCTACTTTTGTCATTTCGTGAATCTGGGCAGATTGTCTACTTGTTAGCGATTTTGCCGATGATGTTGTAGTTGATCCGTGCATGCCATGATATTGTTCTTACCATGTCTAGCTTGTATTTTGTGTATTCTTGATGGGTGCATGCTTATATTGTCATGACTTGCTCTGTAGTGAGTGCATCGAGCTCGTAAACATGCCTACTCGATATCTGTTTCAGCATGCTCCAGTTTTTCACTAAGTCTGTGATCTGAATATGTTTCTGCCATGTTCACATGCTTGCAAATGTATTTTCTGATCCCTTTTGGCTCAAGGTCACTAAGGGACTTTTGTTAAGCTCTTTGAGCAGCTCCATGCCATGCTTTACTTTGCCATGTTCAGGTCCTGTAGCATATAGTTTTCATGCTCCGAAGAGTGCTATCTGATCTAAAATTCCAGACAAGTGTTAATTTCACTAAGTCTGAAATCTGTCTGTCAAATGCATTTTTGCCATGCTTGTTTGAACCTGTTAATGGATGAATTGGCCCTATCTCAGTTCTAGACTTTTGTTAAGCATCATGAATGGATTCCTGCCATGTATTTTGATGCCATGTTTGGGTGCTGTAGCATGTTCATCTTATTGCATTTAGATGGCTACTTGCTGTAAATCGCAGAACGTGGTCATATTTGAATTGCTTGCCATTTCCAAACCGTAACTCCGATTCCGGCGTTCTTTATATCGTTTTCAAGCGATTTCATCTCATATTTCCAGTGGCACACTTGGATTTCCATGTTGAGGCCAGGTTCATTCATTCCCTGTCACATCTTGCATATGCATCCCGCATCGCATCCCGCATAGCATATCATCTTTGCATCATATTGTTTGAGATTTGCACGTGGTTGATTGTATCTTTGTTGCTTGTTTGTCTTGTTTGGGTAGAGCCGGGAGATGAGTTCGCTAACGAGGAGCCCTTTGAGTTTGCTTTCGAGGATCCAGTCAACTCTGACAACTGTGCAAGCAAGATGATCATACCGTTGAAATCACTACTATCTTTGCTTTGCTAGATGCTCGCTCTTTTGCTATGCCTATTCTACGATGCCTACCACTTGCTTATCATGCCTCCCAAATTGCCATGTTCAGCCTCTAACCCACCTTTTCCTAGCAAACCGTTGATTGGCTATGTTACCGCTTTGCTCAGCCCCTCTTATAGCGTTGCTAGCTACAGGTGAAGATTGGAGACCGTTCCTTGTTGGAACATTATTTTACTTGTTGGGATATCATTATATTGCCATGTTATTTTTAATGCATCTATACACTTGGTAAAGGGTGGAAGGCTCGGCCTCTCGCCTAGTGTTTTGTTCCACTCTTGCCGCCCTAGTTTCCGTCATATCGGTGTTATGTTCCCGGATTTTGCGTTCCTTGCGCGGTTGGGTTATAATGGGAACCCCTTGATAGTTCGCCTTGAATAAAGCTTTTCCAGCAATGCCCAACCTTGGTTTTACCATTTGCCACCTAGCCTCTTTTCCCCTTGGGTTTCCGGAGCCCGAGGGTCATCTTATTTAAACCCCCCCGGGCCAGTGCTCCTCTGAGTGTTGGTCCACCTCGTCAGCCGCCGATGGCCACCAGGGGCAACTCTGGGCTGGCCTATCGGAAGTTTAGACAATCTGAGTGTGCCCTGAGAAAGAGATATGTGCAGCTCCTATCGGGATTTGTCGGCACATTCGGGCGGTGTTGCTGGATTTGTTTTAACTTGTCAAAGTGTCTTGAAGAACCGAGATACCGAGTCTGATCGGGATGTCTCGGGAGGAGGTCTATTCCTTCGTTGACCGTGAGAGCTTGTCATGGGCTAAGTTGGGACTCCCCTGCAGGGATTTGAACTTTCGAAAGCCGTGCCCGCGGTTATGGGCAGATGGGAATTTGTTAATGTCCGGTTGTAGATAACTTGAACCTTAATTTAATTAAAATGAATCAACAGTGTGAGTTGCCGTGATGGTCTCTTCTCAGCGGAGTCCGGGAAGTGAACACGGCGTTGGAGTAATGTTTGTCGCATGTTGCCCTTAGTTATTCGACCGTGCTTTGCCTCCTCTTCTCGCTCTCTATTGCGAATAGGTTAGCCACCATATATGCTAGTCGCTTGCTGCAGCTCCACATAATTACCCTGTCCTACCTATGAGCTTAAATAGTCTTGATCGCGAGGGTGCGAGATTGCTGAGTCCCTGTGGCTCACAAATTACTTCCAAACCAGATGCAGGGCCTGATGACTCCGTTCCAGATGACGCGCTTGAGCTCAAGTGGGAGTTCGACGAGGACTCACGCCGATACTACGTGTCTTTCCCTGATGATCAGTAGTGGTGCCCAGTTGGGGGTGATCGGGACCATGTCGCATGTTGGGTTATCTTTTATTTTGGCGCCGTAGTCAGGCCATGAGTGTTTGAATGTTGTAATGCTATTTATGTACTTGATTGATGTGGCGAGTGTAAGCCAACTATGTATCTCCCCCTTTATTATTTATATTACATGGGATGTAGTGATGATTGCCTAACTTGCGACATTGCTTTCAATGCGGTTATGCCTCTAAGTCGTGCCTCGACACGTGGGAGATATAGCCGCATCGAGGGCGTTACAGGTTTAGCCTCCTTGATCTTGTGGTAGATCTACTCTTGTACTACCCATATCATCAATATTAATCAAGCAGGACGTAGGGTTTTACCTCCATCAAGAGGGCCCGAACCTGGGTAAAACATCGTGTTCCTTGCCTCCTGTTACCATCCGGCCTAGACGCACAGTTCGGGACCCCCTACCCGAGATCCACCGGTTTTGACACCGACAATAGCTCTCGAAGATTTTTGGCTAACTCCCTTGGTAAATCTCCCGTCATTAGGGTGTTGACATGGCTCTTACGGCTTAATGCGTCAGCTACTACGTTAGCGTTTCCGGGGTGATAATGCAATTTCATATCATAATCCTTGATGAGCTCCAACCATCTCCTTTGTCTGAGGTTCAACTCCTTCTGTGTGAAAATATACTTCAAACTCTTGTGATCCGTGTACACCTCGCAATGGTTTCCAATCAGAAAATGTCTCCAAGTCTTCAATGCATGCACTACGGCTGTTAACTCCAAATCATGCGTAGCATAATTCAACTCATGAGGCTTAAGCTGTCGTGAGGCATATGAAACAACTCTCCCTTCCTGCATAAGCACTGCTCCAAGTCCTCTACGTGAAGCGTCGCAATACACCTCATAATCCTTGGTCTGATCCGGTAAAATCAACAGGGGTGAGGTAACCAAATGTTTCTTCAGCTCCTGAAAACTAGCCTCACATTCCTCCGTCCATATGAACTTGGTATCCTTCTTCAACAACTCCGTCATAGGCTTCGCAATCTTTGAGAAATTCTCAATAAACCTCCGGTAGTATCCTGCGAGTCCAAGAAAACTCCGGATCTCTCCCACGGTGGTTGGTGCTTCCCACTTGGTCACGGTATCAACTTTAGTGGGATCTACTGCTATACCTTCTCCGGATATAACGTGTCCGAGAAATCCAACTTCCTTCAACCAAAACTCACATTTGCTAAACTTGGCATATAGTTGATGTTCTCTGAGCTTTCCAAGAACCAAACTCAAATGTTCCTTATGCTCCTCTTCATTCTTCGAGTAAACCAGGATATCATCAATGAACACTACGATGAACTTATCCAAGAACTCCATAAACACTTTGTTCATCATGTTCATAAAATATGCAGGTGCATTAGTCAAACCAAATGACATAACGGTATACTCGTACAGCCCATACCTGGTGGTAAAAGCCGTCTCGGGTATATCATGTTCCCGAATCTTCAACTGGTGGTCTCCTGATTGCAGATCGATCTTGGAAAATACCTTAGCTCCTTGCAATCGATCAAACAGATCATTGATCATCGGTAGTGGGTACTTGTTCTTGATGGTTACTTCATTCAATCCTCGATAATCGACAACCATCCTTAACGATCCATCCTTCTTCTCTACTAGAAGTACTGGCGAACCCCAAGGCGATGAACTTGGGAAAATATATCCTTTATCCAGTAACTCCTTAATCTGCTTCTTAATTTCCACCAAATCCTTTGCAGGCATCCTATATGGTCTCTTTGATATTGGCCCTGTGCCTGGCAAAAGCTCAATCAAAAACTCAATATCTCTATCTGGTGGCATGCCTGGCAACTCTTCTGAAAATACTTTGGGGAAATCCTTCACTACTGGTACTTCCTCCTGCACAACTCCGGTTAAACAATTTACTCGAGTCCTCTTTGGCACATGTCGGGATACATACTTGATCCTTCTCCCTTCTGGGGTGGTAAGTAAAATTGACTTACCGGCACATTCAATATTCCCTTCATACTTTGACAACCAATCCATGCCTAATATCACATCCAATCCTTGGGATTCCAACACTATTAGGTCTGAGGGAAAACATAGTTACCAATTCTTAATGGTAACCGATCACACCATAGACTAGCCATATATTCTGCTCCAGGCGAAGTTACTAATGTTGGGGAACGTAGTAATTTCAAAAAAATTCCGACGCACACGCAAGATCATGGTGATGCATAGCAACGAGAGGGGAGAGTGTGATCTACGTACCCTTGTAGACCGACAGCGGAAGCGTTATGACAACGCGGTTGATGTAGTTGTACGTCTTCACGGCCCGACCGATCAAGCACCGAAACTACGGCACCTCCGAGTTCTAGCACACGTTCAGCTCGATGACGATCCCCGGACTCCGATCCAGCAAAGTGTCGGGGAAGAGTTCCGTCAGCACGACGGCGTGGTGAAAATCTTGATGTTCTACTGTCGCAGGGCTTCGCCTAAGCACCACTACAATATTATCAAGGACTATGGTGGAAGGGGCACTGCACACGGCTAAGAGAACGATCTTAGAGATCAACTTGTGTGTCTAGGGGTGCCCCCTGCCCCCGTATATAAAGGAGCCAAGGGGGGGTGCGGCCGGCCCTAGGAGGAGGCGCGCAGGAGGAGTCCTACTCCTACCGGGAGTAGGACTCCCCTCCCTTTCCCTAGTTGGATTAGGACTTGGGGGGGAAGGAGGAGAGGGAAGAAAGGAAAGGGGGGCGGGCCGCCCCCCTCCTTGTCCAATTCGGACTTGGGGGGGAGGGGCGCGCGGCAGCCCCTAGGCCTCCTCTCCTCTTCCTCCACTAGGACCATTAAGGCCCATTAGGTTATCGGGGGGTTCCGGTAACCTCCCAGTACTCCGGTAAAATGCCGATTTCACCCGGAACACTTCCGATGTCCAAACATAGGCTTCCAATATATCAATCTTTATGTCTCGACCATTTCGAGACTCCTCGTCATGTCCGTGATCACATCCGGGACTCCAAACTAACTTCAGTACATCAAAACTCATAAACTCATAATATAACTGTCATCGAAACCTTAAGCGTGCGGACCCTACGGGTTCGAGAACAATGTAGAGATGACCGAGACACGTCTCCGGTCAATAACCAATAGCGGAACCTGGATGCTCATATTGTCTCCCACATATTCTACGAAGATCTTTATCGGTCAGACCGCATAACAACATACGTTGTTCCCTTTGTCATCGGTATGTTACTTGCCCGAGATTCGGTCGTCGGTATCTCAATACCTAGTTCAATATCGTTACTGGCAAGTCTCTTTACTCGTTTCGTAATACATCATCTCGCAACTAACTCATTAGTTGCAATGCTTGCAAGGCTTATGTGATGTGCATTACCGAGAGGGCCCAAAGATACCTCTCCGACAATCGGAGTGACAAATCCTAATCTCGAAATACGCCAACCCAACATTCACCTTTGGAGACACCTGTAGAGCTCCTTTATAATCACCCAGTTACGTTGTGACGTTTGGTAGCACACAAAGTGTTCCTCTGGCAAACGGGAGTTGCATAATCTCATAGTTATAGGAACATGTATAAGTCATGAAGAAAGCAATAGCAACATACTAAACGATCGGGTGCTAAGCTAATGGAATGGGTCATGTCAATCACATCATTCTCCTAATAATGTGATCCCGTTAATCAACTGACAACACATGTCTATGGTTAGGAAACATAACCATCTTTGATTAACGAGCTAGTGAAGTAGAGGCATACTAGTGACGTTTAGTTTGTCTATGTATTCACACAAGTATTATGTTTCCGGATAATACAATTCTAGCATGATTAATAAACATTTATCATGATATAAGGAAATAAAATAATAACATTATTATTGCCTCTAGGGCATATTTCCTTCAGTCTCCCACTTGCACTAGAGTCAATAATCTAGATTACACATTAATGATTCTAACACCCATGGAGCTTTGGTGCTGATCATGTTTTGCTCGTGGAAGAGGCTTAGTCAACGGGTCTGCAACATTCAGATCCGTATGTATCTTGCAAATCTTTATGTCTCCCACCTGGACTAGATACCGGATGGAATTGAAGCGTCTCTTGATGTGCTTGGTTCTCTTGTGAAATCTGGATTTCTTTGCCAAGGCAATTGCACCAGTATTGTCACAAAAGATTTTCATTGGACCCGATGCACTAGGTATGACACCTAGATCGGATATGAACTCCTTCATCCAGAATCCTTCGTTTGCTGCTTCCGAAGCAGCTATGTACTCTGCTTCACATGTAGATCCCGCCACAATGCTTTGTTTAGAACTGCACCAACTGACAGCTCCACCATTTAATGTAAACATGTATCCGGTTTGCGATTTAGAATTGTCCGGATCAGTGTCAAAGCTTGCATCAACGTAACCATTTACGATGAGCTCTTTGTCACCTCCATATATGAGAAACATATCCTTAGTCCTTTTCAGGTATTTCAGGATGTTCTTGACCGATGTCCAGTGATCCACTCCTAGATTACTTTGGTACCTCCCTCCTAGACTTATAGCAAGACACACATCAGGTCTGGTACACAGCATTGCATACATGATAGAGCCTATGGCTGAAGCATAGGGAACATCTTTCATTTTCTCTCTATCTTCTGCATTGGTCGGGCATTGAGTCTTACTCAATTTCACACCTTGTAACACAGGCAAGAATCATTTCTTTGCTTGATCCATTTTGAACTTCTTCAAAACTTTGTCAAGGTATGTGCTTTGTGAAAGTCCAATTAAGCGTCTTGATCTATCTCTATAGATCTTAATGCCCAATATGTAAGCAGCTTCACCGAGGTCTTTCATTGAAAAACTTTTATTCAAGTATCCCTTTATGCTATCCAGAAATTCTATATCATTTCCGATTAGTAATATGTCATCTACATATAATATCAAAAATGCTACAGAGCTCCCACTCACTTTCTTGTAAATACAGGCTTCTCCAAAAGTCTGTACAAAACCAAATGCTTTGATCACACTATCAAAGCGTTTATTCCAACTCCGAGAGGCTTGCACCATTCCATAAATGGATCGCTGGAGCTTGCACACTTTGTTAGCTCCCTTTGGATCGACAAAACCTGCTGGCTGCATCATATACAACTCTTCTTCCAGAAATCCATTCAGGAATGCAGTTTTGACATCCATCTGCCATATTTCATAATCATAAAATCCAGCAATTGCTAACATGATTCGAACAGACTTAAGCATCGCTACGGGTGAGAACGTCTCATCGTAGTCAATCCCTTGAACTTGTCGAAAACCTTTTGCGACAAGTCGAGCTTTGTAGACAGTAACATTACCGTCAGCGTTAGTCTTCTTCTTGAAGATCCATTTATTTTCTATTGCTTGCCGATCATTGGGCAAGTCAACCAAAGTCCACACTTTGTTCTCATACATGGATCCCATCTCATATTTCATGGAGTCAAGCCATTTTGCGGAATCTGGGCTCACCATCGCTTCTTCATAGTTCGTAGGTTCATCATGATCTAGTAGCATGACTTCCAGAACAGGATTACCGTACCACTTTGATGCGGATCTTACTCTGGTTGATCTACGAGGTTCAGTAGTATCTTGTTCTGAAGTTTCATGATCATCATCATTAGCTTCCTCACCAATTGGTGTAGGTGTCACAGAAACTGGTTTTTGTGATGTACTACTTTCCAATAAGGGAGCAGGTACAATTACCTCATCAAGTTCTACTTTCCTCCCACTCACTTCTTTCGAGAGAAACTCCTTCTCTAGAAAGTTTCCGAATTTAGCAACAAAAGTCTTGCCTTCGGATCTGTGATAGAAGGTGTATCCAATAGTTTCCTTTGGATATCCTATGAAGACACATTTCTCCGATTTGGGTTCGAGCTTATCAGGTTGAAGCTTTTTCACATAAGCATCGCAGCCCCAAACTTTCAGAAACGACAACTTTGGTTTCTTGCCAAACCACAGTTCATAAGGCGTCGTCTCAACGGATTTTGATGGTGCCCTATTTAACGTGAATGCGGCCGTCTCTAAAGCATAACCCCAAAACGATAGCGGTAAATCAGTAAGAGACATCATAGATTGCACCATATCTAGTAAAGTACGATTACGACGTTCGGACACACCATTACGCTGTGGTGTTCCAGGTGGCGTGAGTTGCGAAACTATTCCGCATTGTTTCAAATGTACACCAAACTCGTAACTCAAATATTCTCCTCACGATCAGATCGTAGGAATTTTATTTTCTTGTTACGATGATTTTCAACTTCACTCTGAAATTCTTTGAACTTTTCAAATGTTTTAGACTTATGTTTCATTAAGTAGATATACACATATCTTCTTAAGTCATCTGTGAAGGTGAGAAAATAATGATATGTGCCACGAGCCTCAACATTCATCGGACCACATACATCTATATGTATGATTTCCAACAAATCTGTTGCTCTCTCCATAGTACCGGAGAACGGTGTTTTTGTCATCTTACCCATAAGACAAGGTTCACAAGTACCAAGTGATTCATAATCAAGTGGTTCCAAAAGTCCATCAGTATGGAGTTTCTTCATGCGCTTTACACCGATATGACCTAAACGGCAGTGCCACAAATAAGTTGCACTATCATTATCAACTCTGCATTTTTTGGCTTCAACATTATGAATATGTGTGTCACTACTATCGAGATTTAATAAGAATAGACCATTCTTCATGGGTGCATGACCATAAAAGATTTTACTCATATAAATAGAACAACCATTATTCTCTGATTTAAATGAATAACCGTCTCGCATCAAACAAGATCCAGATATAATGTTCATGCTCAACGCTGGCACCAAATAATAATTATTTAGGTCTAATACTAATCCCGGAGGTAGATGTAGAGGTAGCGTGCCGACCGCGATCACATCGACTTTGGAACCATTTCCCACGCGCATTGTCACCTCGTCCTTAGCTAATCTTCGCTTAATCCGTAGTCCCTGTTTCGAGTTGCAAATGTTAGCAACAGAACCAGTATCAAATACCCAGGTGCTACTGCGAGCATTAGTAAGGTACACATCAATAACATGTATATCGCATATACCTTTGTTCACCTTGCCATCCTTCTTATCCGCCAAATACTTGGGGCAGTTCCGCTTCCAGTGACCAGTCTGCTTGCAGTAGAAGCACTCAGTTTCAGGCTTAGGTCCAGATTTGGGTTTCTTCTCTTGAGCAGTAACTTGCTTGCTGTTCTTTTTGAAGTTCCCCTTCTTCTTCCCTTTGCCCTTTTTCTTGAAACTAGTGGTCTTGTTGACCATCAACACTTGATGCTCCTTCTTCATTTGTACCTCCACGGTTTTCAGCATTGCGAAGAGCTCGGGAATAGTCTTATTCATCCCTTGCATATTATAGTTCATCACGAAGCTCTTGTAGCTAGGTGGCACTGATTGGAGAATTCTGTCAATGACGCAATCATCTGGAAGATTAACTCCCAATTGAATCAAGTGATTATTATACCCAGACATTTTGAGTATATGCTCACTGACAGAACTGTTCTCCTCCATCTTGCAGCTATAGAACTTATTGGAGACTTCATATCTCTCAATCCGGGCATTTGCTTGAAATATTAACTTCAACTCCTGGAACATCTCATATGCTCCATGATGTTCAAAACGTCGTTGAAGTCCCGATTCTAAGCCGTAAAGCATGGCACATTGAACTATCGAGTAGTCATCAGCTTTGCTCTGCCAGACGTTCATAACATCTGGTGTTGCTCCAGCAGCAGGCCTGGCACCCAGCGGTGCTTCCAGGACGTAATTCTTCTGTGCAGCAATGAGGATAATCCTCAAGTTACGGACCCAGTCCGTGTAATTGCTACCATCATCTTTCAATTTTGCTTTCTCAAGGAACGCATTAAAATTCAACGGAACAACAGCACGGGCCATCTATCTACAATCAAACATAAACAAGCAAGATACTATTAGGTACTAAGTTCATGATAAATTTAAGTTCAATTAATCATATTACTAAAGAACTCCCACTTAGATAAACATCCCTCTAATCCTCTAAGTGATCACGTGATCCAAATCAACTAAACCATGTCCGATCATCACGTGAGATGGAGTAGTTTCGTTGGTGAACATCACTATGTTAATCATATCTACTATATGATTCACGCTCGACCTTTCAGTCTCCGTATTCCGAGGCCATATCTGTATATGCTTGGCTCGTCAAGTATAACCTGAGTATTCCGCGTGTGCAACTGTTTTGCACCCTTTGTATTTCAACGTAGAACCTATCACACCCGATCATCACGTGGTGTCTCAGCACGAAGAACTTTCACAATGGTGCATACTCAGGGAGAACACTTCTTGATAATTTAGTGAGAGATCATCTTAAAATGCTACCGTCAATCAAAGCAAGATAAGATGTATAAAAGATAAACATCACATGCAATCAATATAAGTGATATGATATCGCCATCATCATTTTGTGCTTGTGATCTCCATCTTCGAAGCACCGTCATGATCACCATCGTCATCGGCGCGACACCTTGATCATCATCGTAGCATCGTTGGCGTCTCGCCAATCTTATGCTTCCATGACTGTCGCTACTGCTTAGTGATAAAGTAAAGCATTACAGTGCAATTGCATTGCATACAATAAAGCGACAACCATATGGCTCCTGCCAGTTGCCGATAACTCAGTTACAAAACATGATCATCTCATACAATAAAATTTAGCATCATGTCTTGACCATATCACATCACAACATGCCCTGCAAAAACAAGTTAGACGTCCTCTACTTTGTTGTTGCAAATTTTACGTGGCTGCTACGGGCTTAGCAAGAACCGATCTTACATACGCATCAAAACCACAACAATAGTTTGTCAAGTTGGTGCTGTTTTAACCTTCGCAAGGACCGGGCGTAGCCACACTTGGTTTACCTAAAGTTGAAGAAACTGACACCCGCTAGCCACCTTTGTGCAAAGCACGTCAGGAGAACCGGTCTCGCGTAAGCGTACGCGTAATGTCGGTCCGGGCCGCTTCGTCCAACAATACCGCCAAATCAAAGTATGACATGCTGGTAAGCAGTATGACTTATATCGCCCACAACTCACTTGTGTTCTACTCGTGCATATAACATCAACGCATAAAACCTAGGCTCGGATGCCATTGTTGGGGAACGTAGTAATTTCAAAAAAATTCCTACGCACACGCAAGATCATGGTGATGCATAGCAACGAGAGGGGAGAGTATGATCTACGTACCCTTGTAGACCGACAACGGAAGCGTTATGACAATGCGGTTGATGTAGTCATACGTCTTCACGGCCCGACCGATCAAGCACCGAAACTACGGCACCTTTGAGTTCTAGCACACGTTCAGCTCGATGACGATCCCCGGACTCCGATCCAGCAAAGTGTCGGGGAAGAGTTCCGTCAGCACGACGGCGTGGTGATGATCTTGATGGTCTACTGTCGCAGGGCTTCGCCTAAGCACCACTACAATATTATCGAGGACTATGGTGGAAGGGGGCACTGCACACGGCTAAGAGAACGATCTTAGAGATCAACTTGTGTGTCTAGGGGTGCCCCCTACCCCCGTATATAAAGGAGCCAAGGGGGGGTGCGGCCGGCCCTAGGAGGAGGCGCGCAGGAGGAGTCATACTCCTACCGGGAGTAGGACTCCCCTCCCTTTCCCTAGTTGGATTAGGACTTGGGGGGGAAGGAGGAGAGGGAAGAAAGGAAAGGGGGGGCGCCGCCCCCCTCCTTGTCCAATTCGGACTTGGGGGGGAGGGGCGCGCGGCATCCCCTAGGCCTCCTCTCCTCTTCCTCCACTAGGCCCATTAAGGCCCATTAGGTTACCGGGGGGTTTCGGTAACCTCCCGGTACTCCGGTAAAATGCCGGTTTCACCCGGAACACTTCCGATGTCCAAACATAGGCTTCCACTATATCAATCTTTATGTCTCGACCATTTCGAGACTCCTCGTCATGTCTGTGATCACATCCGGGACTCCGAACTAACTTCGGTACATCAAAACTCATAAACTCATAATATAAGTGTCATCGAAACCTTAAGCGTGCGGACCCTACGGGTTCGAGAACAATGTAGACATGACCGAGACACGTCTCCGGTCAATAACCAATAGCGGAACCTGGATGCTCATATTGGCTCCCACATATTCTACGAAGATCTTTATCGGTCAGACCGCATAACAACATACGTTGTTCCCTTTGTCATCAGTATGTTACTTGCCCGAGATTCGATCGTCGGTATCTCAATACCTAGTTCAATATCGTTACTGGCAAGTCTCTTTACTCGTTTCGTAATACATCATCTCGCAACTAACTCATTAGTTGCAATGCTTGCAAGGCTTATGTGATGTGCATTACCGAGAGGGCCCAGAGATACCTCTCCGACAATCGGAGTGACAAATCCTAATCTCGAAATACGCCAACCCAACATTCACCTTTGGAGACACCTGTAGAGCTCCTTTATAATCACCCAGTTACGTTATGACGTTTGGTAGCACACAAAGTGTTCCTCCGGCAAACGGGAGTTGCATAATCTCATAGTTATAGGAACATGTATAAGTCATGAAGAAAGCAATAGCAACATACTAAATGATCGGGTGCTAAGCCCGTGGAATGGGTCATGTCAATCACATCATTCTCCTAATAATGTGATCCCGTTAATCAAATGATAACACATGTCTATGGTTAGGAAACATAACTATCTTTGATTAACGAGCTAGTCAAGTAGAGGCATACTAGTGACGTTTAGTTTGTCTATGTATTCACACAAGTATTATGTTTCCGGATAATACAATTCTAGCATGAATAATAAACATTTATCATGATATAAGGAAATAAAATAATAACATTATTATTGCCTCTAGGGCATATTTCCTTCAACTAACATGGGTGACCTAAGGGCCTGGGGTTGGCAGTTTATACTTATCCACAAATCCCCTTGATATGTATGAATGCGATGCACCAGTATCAAAAAGAACGAGTGCAGTAAATGACTTAACCAAAAACTTACCGATTACTGCATCCGGCTGCTCTTCAACCTCCTCCACGTTAACGTGGTTCACCTGTCCCCTGTTGAAAGGGTTCGGCTTCTTCCCAGATCTTCCATTGCCATTTCCATTCTGGGATTCAGGACATTCATTGGCATAATGTCCGGTCTTCTAGCACTTAAAACAAGTGACTTGACTCAGGTCTTTCTTGGCTGGGGTTGATGGGTTGGTGCGGTTCTTGCCATTGCTTCCCCCATTCCCATTACCATTCCTGGGGCCATTGTGATTGTGAGAGCTTCCTCCTCCATGGGTATGCTGAAAATGTCCTCCCGGCCTAGGGGTAAAACGTGGCTTCTGCTGAGCTCCTGAAGTGTACTTTCCTTGTGCATACTTCCTCTTGCGATTCTCAATTTGCTGCTTCTTCCCTTCAATCATAAGAGCATGATCTACCAACTCCTGGTAGTTGTTGAAGGTCGCTACCATCAACTGCATGCTCAACTCATCATTCAGTCCTTCTAGAAACTTCTCCTGCTTTGCTGCATCCGTAGCAACGTCATCTGGGGCATAACGTGCTAATTTACTAAAGTCCTCCACATACTGGCCAACTGTCCATCCTCCTTGGCGCAAGTTGCGAAACTCTCGCTTCTTCATGGCCATAGCTCCTGCTGAAACATGGGCAGTACGAAAAGCCTGCTGAAACTGGTCCCATGTGATAGTATCGACAGGGAAAGTGGCTGTGAAATTCTCCCACCATGATGCTGCGGGTCCTTCAAGCTGATGTGCGGCAAACTTCACCTTCTCCGCATCCGTGCATCCTGTTGTGGTCAACTCTCTAGCTGTCTTGCAGAGCCAATCATCTGCTACTATCGGCTCGGTGCTACTGGAAAACACCGGCGGATTCAGCCTAAGAAAACAGGCTAAGTGATCAACAGGTGGTGGTGGTGGTGGGTTGTTGTTGTTGGTGTTCCCCTGGTTCTGATTCTGGACTAGTAACTGCATCAATGTGTTCTGCTGCTGGATCAACTGAGTGAGCTCCGGTGGGAAGGTAATTCCAGGGTCATGTCTCGGAGGCATCTAAGGGTTTAGAAAAGATGAGATTTAAGAATAGAGGGGGTCTAAAGAGAAAACACTACCCATATGCACATGAGGCAAAAGCAAACAATTCACTTCACTCAATCAATCAAACAAGGGCAAACAATCGATCTAACTATCGCAAAAGTGCTCGGACTACTATATTTACATGGTGGACTACTACTACTGTTGGGGTGGTCTACTAGAAATATTCTTTGGTTGCAGACTCCATGATATCTGCTCCAGCTTCATCAACATAGTCATCATCGCTATCATCTGGATCCGAGTCGGTGTCGTCGATGATGATGTAGTCTTCCGGGTGAATCTCCTTAGGTTCTTCGTCTTCTTCTACTGGTGTAGGGCCTCCCATGAATATTCCAATCTTCTTGATCAGATCGTCATTCTTTTCCACTAATACTTCAATTTCTTCTTCAAAATCTTCACGTGTAGCCTTGAGTTCTTCCTCCAGTTCCTTGATTCTTGCCTTTGGCTTCTTTAGGTCTATCATGTCGGCGCACATCTGGTTCTCCTGACGTCGAATGTGCTAGTTTAACTCCTAGATAAAAGCTGCAATTGATCTATCCTTTCTGGTATTGATCATCTCCCAGTGCTCATCTCGGTGCCCACAAATCTGGTAGATAGTATCCTTGAGATCATTGCGGTAGACTTCTCCAATACGTCCCATGGCGATGTGAGCTGCCATGCTCTTTTCTAGATTCCAAGTTGGTGCATCGAAAGAAAACTCTATGGGCTCAGTGACTGGCATGAACGTCCTTCCTGGAACTTGAACTTGAATCATCCAGCGCTCTTCTTCAGGTAGGGTGGCGTTGTAGATTCCGGTGAAGCTTGGTACTCCTATGTTCAGGTATCTTGTGACTTCCTTCAAGTGACGTCCAAAGGGTGTGTCTTCATCCGGTTGAGTGAACTTGTTCCTTGCATCCGCCATCCTAAAAGAGTAGAAAAGATGAGAGGTCAGAAGAGAAGAGAGTGAGTAGTGATCTAGGTCTTTAGCTTAGTGGTCGTGTCCTACAGTCAACGTGTGCTCTGATACCATCTTGTAGCGACCAGACCTCAAACGGTCCAATCTCTGTGCTCCGGTGTCATCCCTGGATTAGTAATGCTGACACCACACAGTACTTGAAGGATTTATAGCAGAGTAGCAATCACACACTTATTACATCGAGTGTCTCAAAAGAGAACTTATTACAATAAATATGGCTTAAGGCCATCTAATAACGATAATAGCGGAAGGCTTGGAAGATAAGTGAGTCCATCAACTTTAACAGCATCACTGAGTATAGAACCACAACCTAAAACTCCTTAATCGTCGTGTGAAAAGTCTGCAACATTAAAGTTGCAGCCCGAAAACGGGTCAGCACATGGAATATGCTGGCAATGTAACACATAGAGAGTAATGGAATGAAACAACTATTCTACATGCATATTTGGCTGGTGGGAAGCTCTATGGTTACAGTTTTGCGTAAAGCCAATTTTTCCCTACTACAAAGAAATAAATTTATTTAACTATCATGGTGGTTGTTAAACATTGAGAATGGTTGACAGCATTCTCAATCCCAATTAAACATCATCATTAAAGAAACCCAACAAAGTTAATTTTAGAGTAACATGTTGAGATTCACATGATAATCCAGGTACTAGATACTCAAGATGTCCATAACCGGGGACACGGCTAACCATGATTAGTTTATACACTCTATAGAGGTTTGCGCACTTTTCCCCACAATACTCGACCGCCTCCGTTTGGTTTCTCGCACTACACGGTGCTTGAGAAACGGATGACCGAGACATAGTATTTCAAAAGCGCTAGCACCTTACGATGGGTAGACCGTACCAACCTACATCCCCTACATCTGCTAGTCTACCACTGTAAGAGTTCGCACGACTTAGTCAACTATGCTAGAGCCCATAATAGCTTGTGGCTACACACGGAAGTTCCTAGCATGAATAATCTCATGATCCCTTTGAGCCTGGGTGGTGGTCCAAAAGAAAACAGGCAATCCTGGAATACCCAGGTGCCTCAATCCACCCAGATGTGTGTTTAGGTTGCCACCTTAAGTAAACCATTAATTAACAAAGCTCACATCTGTCATGGATACACTCACCCAATCCACGTCTACTAGCATAGCATAGCAATAATAAGCAAATGTAGAGTAACTCCCAAAGGTTTGATAATAAACAGGTAATAGGTTCTACCTCAACTACTCCCCAAACCCACAATTTAATTAGATCCTAAATCATGCAAGGTGTGAGGATTGATCTAATGCAATAAAACTGGGTAGTAGGAGGTATGATCAAAGTGTTACTTGCCTTGCTGATGATCCGGGAAACCTAGCGGTTCGAAGTAACAAGCGGCGCACTCCGGGTACTCTATCGCAAACAAACAAACACACAATAAGTACTCAACTAATGCACAGGTAAAACTCAAATAAGAGATCTAACCAGAAAGTTCAATTTAAGAACTCCGGTTGGCAAAAAGAATCAAATCGAACGAAGCAACGAAAGACAAACGGCAAAAGAAACAGGCTTCGTTTACTATTCTGGATCTAAGGCAATTTTTACAGTGGCAAAAACTTGTTTAAGTTGGTTAAACGGAAAGAGGGTTTCGAGACGCAAAAAAATAAATTTTTCCCGGCTTCTAAATCAAGCCGCACAGGATGAATATTTATTTGGGGCCTAAATGCAATTTTGAAAAACGCACATTTTTTCCCTAAATTCAAATAAAATAGCAAATAAAATCAAATAAAATAGCAAATAAAACCAAATAAAATCTTATTTGATTTTTTTATTAAATCCTAAATATTTCTTTATTTTGGGAAAGTCATTTTATTCCCTCTCTCATTTTTATAATAGAAATAATTGAAGATAAAATGAATAAAATCAAATGATCATATTTTCAAAATTTGAGACAACTCAAATATGAAAATAACGAAATCCCCAACTCTCTCCGAGGGTCCTTGAGTTGCGTGAAATTTCTAGGATCAATCAATATGCAATAATTATGATATGCAATGATGATCTAGTGTATAACATTCCAAATTGAAAATTTGGGATGTTACACTCATAGACAAGGTGGATGGTATGTAGGTGTTGCCCTAAAGATGAGGTGTTGACTTGCTGCATGTTTTGTTAAATAACTAACATGAAGCTTGGCGAGATTGGTTATCAATCCACTCCTCCACCTAAGTGAGTGGATGTATTTGGCAAGATATAAAGATCAAAGATAAAATATATGAGCACGTGACTCATTTTTTTTGCGGTTATGAGCAGGTGACTTCATTTTGCTAGAAAAGGCCATGTCAATATTTCTGACAAGTTATCATAATATATACCTCTTGTTGTCTATAGAATATAATAAATTAAGAAAATCTAATGAATTTATTACAATAATGTCCACCGGATCGATGGTCTGAACATGTTTTGGTGCTTAGTAGGTTATTGAGGAACTCCCTTTTCTTCAAGTTTGTGGAAATTGTATTTCTCAAATTTAAATAATTACAAAAGGCTCACTGCGGAAAAAAGTTCTGACCAACAGAACGAGGTGCTTGATTCTTTTTAGTGATGTTTTAAAACTTAGAATGTGATTTTTAGGTACTCTTATATGTTGTGTTTGTGCCCTTCGGTACTTTGTGTTTAGGTCCATCAACGATTGGTAGAGCAGCGTCGCCGCTGGGAACCAAAGGAATGGCACTATTGCTAATTTGTTATTTATTTTGCCACTATTTGGAATGAAACAAACCGTCGCATTTTATAGTACTCCATCTCCAGCCATGACTTTATTTGTCAGTCCGATCAACTCGTAACTCGCCATGTGGGGCGCCCCAATCTGGATATGTAATCTCTCGATGTTGCACAAATAGCGCTTACTAGCGACTGAACTTATTTTTCCTCCTGAACCCTTACGTGTATCTCCCTAATGTATTATGCAAATGGAAATCATCTGCCCGTTTAGCTTCAAAAAATTGTTTCTGAGGAATTTGCTAGTTATGTGCTGTAGCCTCTTGCAAACATTTTTACCGCTCCCCAATTCTCTCGAGATGGGTGGAGAAGAGGACCAACTGAAGAAAATTACAAAATTGAATGTTATGATAAAAAAGAAAGACATGAGAACTATTCCAAAATGCCACTAGTCTCTTGCTATGAAAACTACATGTCACACATTAAAAACAAATTGTTGAGTTGCTGTGATAGTTTGCGTGTATAGTACAATGCTTGATCTGCAGTACTATTCCATGGTGGCTGCTCACTTCTGACAACTGGCGTCTCTTTAGGCTGTTTTTACAAACCGCGGCAGATGGTAGCTATATGTATGCACGCACATTGGATGGGCCTTGGGAAGAAATAAATGTGATAATAACTCATCGGCAAGGTGGATGGTGCGTAGGTGTAGCCCTAAACATTGTATGCATGTCAGCATGTGAATGGGTTGTGGGTGTACAATATTCTTACAGTAAGCTTTGGCACAATCTGCTGTCACTAGCTACATTCTTGGCTGTGAATTTTATTAGACTCAATTTCCCATCTGTTTATGTATTTTTGGATTTCAGAAATTTCACTATTCGTTTTCATTGTGAAAAGATAGTGACCTTGTTGTCGGCCGATCATTCTCGTTCGGCAGAGTTCTTGGCCGAACTCCAGGCCAAAGTCACCATGGTGACCGCTGCCGCGCTCCCTGTTCTGGTGGGTGGAGATTTCAACCTTATCCGATCGGGAGCTGACAAGAACAACAGCAATATAAACTGGCCCAGGGTGGCCATGTTTAACTCCGCCATTGCTTCCATGGCCCTAAGGAAGGTGGCCAGGTCGGGCGCGAGGTTCACTTGGACGAATAAACAACTCGATCCGGTGCGATCAGTGCTGGACAGGGTGTTCATGTCGCCGGAGTGGGAAATGGGCTTCCCTCTCTGTACATTGGTCGCGGAGACGCGCATAGGCTCTGACCATGTACCGCTCATCTATTCCTCAGGGGAGGAGAGGATGTGACGCAGCTCACGCTTCTTCTTTGAAACAACCTGGTTCGAAGTTCCGGGCTTCAAGGAGATTTTCAGGGAGAAATGGTGGGCGTGTGTTAATTCGTTAGGGCCCCAGAGGGGCCTGATGGAGTTTTGGAACGCGGCTGGGGGTCGGCTCAGGGCTAGCCTCAAGGGTTGGGGCGCAAACCTAGGGAGGAGTGACAAAGAGCGCCGCGCCGCGATTCTTGCGGAAATCGCAAGGATAGATGCAATGGCCGATGCTAGGGCCTTTTCGGAGCAGGAATGGGCTCACCGCTATGATCTGGAGGGTCAGGTCGAAGCATCATTTCGCGCCGAGGAAGAATATTGGCGTAGACGCAGTGGTCTGAAATGGATTCTGAAGGGCGACGCCAATACTAAGTATTTCCAGGCTTATGCTAACGGGCGTCGTCGGAAGTGTTCCATCCTAAGGTTGCAATCAGAGCAGGGGCTACTGTTGCAATAGGAGGACATCTCCCGACACATATACGAGTTCTACATTAGTTTGATGGGCACGTGTGAGGCCCAGGGGGCGGGTCTCCGCGCGGACATTTGGGAGGACTCGCAGCGTGTGTTGGACCGTGAGAACGACGCGCTGGGGCTTGCGTTCCTGCCAGAAGAGATCGACGCCGCTCTTCTCGGTATGAAAGTGGACACGGCGCCGGGCCCAGACGGGTGGCCGGTGGCGATGTTCTAGCGCTTCTGGCCTATCCTTAGGGGCCCTATCTTCGAGATTTGCAACGGTTTCATGCGAGGGATGGTTGACATTTCGCGCCTCAATTTCGGTGTCGTAACGCTCATCCCGAAGGCCCAAGGGGCAGACAATATTAGACAATTCCGACCGATCGCGCTCATTAACGTGCCTTTTAAAATTTGTGCAAAAGCGTGCGCCAACAGACTAGGACCGATCGCACACCGCTCGATTAGTCGTAACCAATCTGCTTTCATCCGAGGCCGCAACATTTTAGAGGGACCGCTCGCCCTTCAAGAGATTGTTCATGAACTTAAGCGCACTAAGGAAGCGGCGGTGTTGCTGAAACTTGATTTTGAAAAAGCATACGACCATGTGAATTGGGATTTCTTGCGGCAGGTGCTTATCGGTAGAGGCTTTTCCGCGGTTTGGGTACACCGTATTATGCAGTTGGTGTCGGGAGGCCAAACTGCCGTATCGGTGAATGGAGAAATAGGGCATTTCTTCCGGAACAAACGCGGTCTCAGGCAGGGTGACCCGATGTCCCCTCTCCTGTTCAATTTTGTTGTGGACGCTCTGTCCACAATGCTTCGGAAAGCAGCCGAAGCTGGTCATATCCAAGGGTTGGTAGGCCACCTCATTCTAGGGGGAGTGACGCATCTGCAATATGCAGATGACACGCTGCTTTTGTTTCGCCCAGACCATCACAGCATTGCGTCGGTCAAGGCGATCCTTATTTGTTTTGAGCTCGTGTCGGGGCTCAAAATAAATTTCCATAAATGCGAGGTGCTCACGATGGGGGTTGAGCCGGAGGAGGGTAGGCATATAGCCGGCCTGCTCAACTGCAAGGTGGGCAAATTCCCGATGACATACCTAGGCCTTCCAGTTGACATCAAAAGACCGACGATAGAGGACTGGGAACCTCTATGTGCTAAGGTGAGGGGTAGGGTGTGCCCTTGGAGGGGTAAATTCCTTTCAAAAGCGGCCAGGCTAGTTCTCACGAACTCAAGCCTCTCTTCCTTGCCTATGTTTGCTATGGGCCTTTTTTTGCTTGCAGAGGGGGTGCATGCAAAGTTTGACACACCGCGTTCTAAATTTTTTGGGAAGGAACTAGCCCGAACCGTAAATACCATATGGTTAAATGGTCTTGGGTGTGTCGACCCAAGGACTTGGGGGGCCTTGGGATCACCAACTCTAGACTGCTTAACATTGCGATGATGTGTAAGTGGATCTGGAAAATTGTCCAAGGGGCATCCGGCCTCTGGGTTGATCTCCTTAGGGCCAAGTACTTCCCGAACGGGAATTTCTTTGAGGGTAGGGCTAGGGGCTCGCCTTTTTGGAATGATCTCCAGACGATCAAGTCGGCCTTTGCCTTGGGGGCGAAGTTCTCGATTGGAGATGGGCGATCAGCACGTTTCTGGACAGATCTTTGGATAGGTTCCCGCCCCCTATTGGAAGAATTCCGCGATCTGTATGACATCGCCGTGGATCCAGGCATGGCGGTGGCTGATGCACTGCGATCGACCCCTCCGGAGATTCATTTCAAACGTGAACTCCAGGGGCAAGAGCAGGCCATCCTAGTGGCCCTGCGGCAGTTGATAGATCGGGTGGACCTCTCGGACCAATCGGACTTGGTGAGCTGGGCGCTCACCAGCTCCGGGAAGTTCTCGGTCAAGTCTCCATACCAAAAGTTGTGCCTGGGGCCGTCGCAGCCTGTGGTTGCAGGGCTTTGGAGCGCGCGGTTGCCACTGAAGATCAAACTATTTCTTTGGCAAATGTTCCGCGATAAGTTACCCACTTCCTTGAACGTGGCCAAGCGCAATGGGCCGGCCACTGGGCCTTGTGCGTTGTGCGGGGATCCAGAGGACACGAACCACGTTTTCTTTCGGTGCCCCTTAGCGCGGTTTGCGTGGAGCGCGGTGAGGTCCGCGGCTGGAGTCCAGTGGGATCCTCGCTCGGCAGCAGAGCTTATTCACATATTAGGCGCGTTACAAGGCTCAACGAAACGGGTCGTGTGGAGTTGTGTTGGGGCACTGCTTTGGTCCTTGTGGCTAACTAGAAATAAACTCACGATCGAGGGGACCTTGCCAACACATCCGGCTAATATCATTTTCAAATGCAATCTCCTTTTGCAGCAGTGGAGTCCGTTGGGGAGGCGTAAGGATGCTGATTTGATCAAGACAGCTCAACAGCGTATTCTGCAAGTGTACGTGGCGGCTAGGGAGCCGTGACTACGGTGGTCTACGTGGTCTCTTTTGAGTGCTTGACGAGCCTGCGTGCTCTGTATGGGCGATGCCTTGTAATATGACAGTAGCTTCTTAATCTCCGCTCGAAACATGTGCGTGGCCCGGGGTGGCTTTTGGGTGTTGTAAGACTAATTGGTATGGCTCTGCCGTTGGAGTTTTATTAATTTAAAGCCGGACGCATATGGCGTCTTCGTTCTAAAAAAAATGACCTTGTTGTCTGACATTTCCATTGGGAGCTCATTTACGAGCACCTGTCAACTTTTCCTTTGAATAAGTGAGCACTGCAAGTAGTTTCAGGTTCTGCAGATTTTCTGACTAATCCAAGTAAGCAACTTTTCACACACTCTAATACAACTGACTGGACACCAAAAGTTCTGCTGCAGTACATAATTCTTGGCAGGCACTCTTTTCTCTCTGCTCATCAACAGAGACTGTAATCTCTGCACTCAACTAGCTATAGTACTACTCCCTCCGTTTCTAAATAAGACCTTTTAGAGATTTCAATCGCAAGCACTCCACACTGATTGGACCTCCGGCAAGAACAAGATAAGATCCTGATATTTTTCTTTACCGCTTTGCACAGGGCAATGTTGTGCCTAGCTCTAGCTATATCCGTGATAATCGTCGAGACCATGTCCTTCTGTTGGCAAAAGCACAGGCAAGTTACCACCTTCTACTTAATCATGCATCCTTTCTAAGTGCACGGTCAGAATCACTGGAGCTAGATGTTTGCACGGCTTCTGAGAGCCAGCGGAGCACGTCGAGCTGAGCGCGCAGGTGCACAGCATAATCCATGGCCTCGCGTAACAGAGTGGCTTCGTCGATGGTGGAGTTCCGGCCTCCCGGTATCACCCCCCTCGGCGCCATGGTCCTGCTCCTCACCAACCTCCCCGCAGCGTCGCCACCACTTGCGTGGCCCGATCTCCCCCAGCTCCTCTTCCGACGGCAGCACCTCCTCACGATTCTCCTACACCTCTCCACCTTGCATGCACTGGACGCCGGAGCCAAGATGGCCTTGGGCCACCTTGCTCCGCCTCGGTGCGCAGTCGCCATGGCGACTTCCACGGAGGACTTGACGGCGCGCTTCCTCTCGTGGGGGCTCATGGCACCGTTACCGAAGGATGTGCTCATGTGTGTCTGGAGCTGCAGGCCGAGGAGGAGGTTCTTAAGGAAGGCCTGCTTGAAGGACTTGGTGCTGGTGTTGGGGTCTTTCATGGCTTCTATATCTTGTTTTGCTTGAGAAGAGACAGGATGTACTTGTTGTGGCAAGTAATGTCGATGGATGGATAGGTACCAGACACAGGGGCGCTCCTTAAATATGAGTTCTCCGGCATCCATGTGGATGTGGTGTCACTGAAAGGCGCATTGCCTAAAAATATTACATATAGTAGGTGTAACATGCTTGTGTCACCGGCAGCTGAATCATAATCTCCCACACATGCACGCATGATTTTTGTCGTTGTTGATAACAGTGTTCTGTGCAGTGCCAGATCCACATGTCGAGGACTTGAAGCTTAGAAGTATAGGACCATATTCTTGTCGTATGCTCATCTATATCTATCTATACTTATAATAATTACTAGCACATATGCACGTGCATTGCAACAGGGAAAAAATTAGTATGCATTTAAAATTAGTGAGAATTATATGTGCAAACAAAACCCTGTGCGCACGTGAAAAAGGATCATTTAGCTTCTCGATTTCGCCAGGTGTGAAGTAATCAATCCGCTATTTTTCCATTCATTGATGGAGGGCATTTAAGAGTTTTGTTACGTCACCGTACGACCAGAGAAGGCCCATGATATATTCAATCTACTTTTCCTTTCAATTGGGGAGATTTTAAGGTATGAAGTTTCTGAATAATGTAGGAAAACGAACCTTTTTTAAAATCTTAAACAGTTTTTTTTCAATTATGTACACTTTCAAAAAAAATGTGAACAAAATTTGAAACGGGAACATCTTTTAAAATTCACAAATATTTTTTGTAAACACCAAATTTAATAAAAACATGAACACTATTTGAATTTGTGAACATCTTTTAGAATGGGAACATGTGTTCAAAATTCATAACATTTTTCAAAAATGTGTATCTTATAACATTATTTTGAATTGTGAAAATTTCACTAAAACAAGAATAGTTTTCAAGTTTGGAGCATTTGTTAAATTGCCAGTCTCCTTTTAGAAATCTCACACAATTTTAAAAAACAATAAAAGTTTTCAAAAAAAGGGAACCCTTTTCAAGTTCCGAATATTTTTCAAAATATCAACAAAATTTTGGAATTCTGAAAATTTTATATAATTTGTTTTTCTTTAAATTTCTTAATGTTTTTTTAGAATTTAGAATTTATTAAACTCTATAAGAAAAATAAAGTTGGAACTGAAAAAAGAGATAGGGGAAGGAGAATAAAAATAGAATAAAATACAGAAACAAAGAAAAATGGGCCAGCCCATTATTATCGTCCTGTGCGAAGACACGATTATTTCTCGCCCTGTGCTGAAAATAGAGTTTTCACACCTGCGTGGGCAGAAAAATAAGTTGGCTGGCTTCGTTGAGCCAAAGCGCGCAACCCACGTACGAAATTCTGAAAAAAAACCTATTTTTTAGCACACGAACGCATAAGAATTTAGTACCACCTCAGATAGAATATTTTTTTCGGTGGTGAACGGATGAAAAAATTGGCGAAACGCACCTTGCTTTATTAGTAAGGTATAGATATAGATATAGATATAGATATAGATATAAATTGACTTCCCAGAAATTCCCACGTTAATTAGAATTTACGAGCCGTTTATCTGGTAGGTTATAATAATTATGGACTTCTCAGAAATTCCCATGTTAATTAGAATTTACGAGCCGTTTATCTGATAGGGCCGAATTATAATGGTGTAGATCTTCCTATTTTTTCTAGATTAACGAAGAAAATATAGAAAATGTAAAAAAAAAAGAAACCATTCATCTGGTGGGACCAAATTATGATGGTTGGGATTATTTGGAAATAAAGAAGTTAACAAGGAAAATTACTCTCCCACGTACAATGTTTAGAAGGATTCCTCACAAGGCAACCACGTGATTCCTTGCAAATTCTTAGCCTGGTCCTTTTTGTATCAGTGCAGATTTTTTTCCTATATGATCCAATCTGAACTCTGGGACGCATATCTTTGAAGTAAAAATAATTTTAAAAATAAGTTAACAGCGGAGATTACTCCCACAGCGAAGAAAAGGCAGGATGTGAAAAAAAAGAAAAGAAAAGGCAATCACGTACGTTAAAGGCATTTCTCACAAAAAAAGGCAATCACGTTAAAAAGGAATCCTGAAAAATCTTCTCCCGGTTCGTTTTGTTTTGTATTGTTCCGTCAAGCTGGACTCTTCGATGCATATCCGCTTATGTTTTATAAGCACGGTGGAGGAAATCAAGTCATAGAATAACACAGCACCCTGGCCGCTGCCGCAACACAACAGCAAGGTGATCTCCGAAGAAGAAACATAGGTGATTTGGGATTAAGATTGTATTCAAAGCAACGGCATAGACCAACAGCACAATGATGCCTATATCAATATCGTTAAAGAGGTTGAGTCGCTTTCATATCTCTCCTCGGGGTACCACCGAGAGCCATGCTGCGATGGAACTCTAGCTGGCAGGAATCTCCGTCCTGACCGCAATAGGCTTCGCTGCCACCGGAGGCCCGATCGTTCCTGCCGGCTGCCGTACGTCTTGGCAGAAACATGTGACACTGCCGGATTCCTAATATATAGCTCCGTCGAGGCAGGGTCAGGAGCCAATGAAGCCACCAACACCCTTCCTTCACAAGACATCGGGACCGGCCGTGCCACTGAACATGGGTTAAGTAGGAATCGCCGTTCCGTCCGCAGCACGCCTTTGTCACAGCAAGATCGATGAAAGGCAGTCCGAGTGTGTGGCATACTGGCATGTATTGTACGTTCGTATGGTTCTTCCATCTCCAGGTTCTACTCAGATTTGAGTTTTAGGAGGTGACTGGATCATGCATGCTAGGTGCTCATGATGAGGTGGAGTTGCTTCCATCTCCTCCATGGCTCTTCAAACCGCCACCCCCTGTATCTGAGGGCAGCTATCACCCGTGAGCCGTGTTGCATGCGTTAGGTTGAGAAGAGATCATATAGTCGATGTGAGATGCCTGCCCATGTGTTGCTATTTGACTGCACTCCTTCCATGTATGTTTTGTTTGTCATAATACAGAACATCAAACAGCCGACAAAAAAAGGATCAACCATCCAAGAGAGGATTAGTCACCCTTATTTTTTATCATATATGTGGATTGTAAGTAAACATTATTTTCCATCTAAATATCTAACTGTGTACAATGCAGGTCGTTTCACTTTGACGTATAGTTGTTCTCCTGCACTTTGAAAACTACTAATATTAATGTGAGAAATATCATGTCACTTCGATTTTGATAGCGAATTTTGATTCAATTAGAAATTTTTTTATTTGCTGTTTGGATTTGGATTCCAACATCCAAGGGAAACTAATATAGTGTTTTCTTGATGCAAAGGGTCGCATGTTGTACAGACTTGCTGTCCTAAGTCATTGAGCGCCTTGCATGTTTGAACCATTTTGCTCATTACTGTATGTTGTAAGATGGAATATCAAAGAGCTGCCAACAACAAAATATGTGTTATCAAAGAGAGGATATTGTCACTGTTGTTCGCCTTCATATATGAAGGTTGTAAGTGTACTTTGTTTTCTCTCTAATTTTCTAATTGTACGATATGGTTGTTGCACTTTGAGGCTTGCCATATATATAATATATTCAACTGTTGTTGTACTCAACAATTTCAATTCGATGAACCTAGCTAATCTTTCAGTGCAAATATTTACGATGACCACGATCAATGATGACACCATGTATCTTACATGGGTTTTAGTCTAGAAGCTAATATTTCTATGAGAAATATCCGATTGCTTTGAATCTGATAATCCATTTCCACGCACTTAGATAAAAGATATTGATGTTCAGATTTCCATTACGAGGGAAGCTAATATAGTTTGCATTGGTGCAAAGAATAATAAATTGTACAGGCTTGCAATCCCGTTTGACTACATGATTGCATACCCATTTTTTTCTTTACATCCTAAGATGGATTATCCAAAAGATGCCCAAAAAGATGGATTATACAGCAGAGGATGTTCTCACAGTTATTCGCCTTTATATATCTGGGTTGTAAGTGAACTCTTTATCCCATCTAATTTTTAATTGTACGATGTAAGATGTTGCCTTTTGAGAGTTCCTATATATCTTTGCCATTGAGATTTCTAATCACTCTTGCAAGAAAATCTGATGTAAAATATATGACCTCTATGACTCCATGGTAAGGCTACTCATATCAAACAAATTGATTGTGCTGGAATTGCTTCATAACAAGTTATAAGGATAAGTTGGCAGCCTTTACATAAAAAAAATGTAATGCACGACAGGCATGGTGGAGATTAACCTACTTTCAAAAGAGACATGTATCATGAGTTAAGATCGTGAGAAAACCATTGTTTAGGTCAAAAATAAAATAAGAAAGTGTGCATGAAATTCGTACATAATTGCAAACATAAGTTAGTTGGTTAAGATTAGAAAGAAAATTAATTGTGTGAATATGTCTCGATATCCACCGATATAAGAATATATAAGTTCTCCATTACCGACATTGGCAATTTAAAAGTGGTTTTTAATTAGCTGATATACAAACTGATCTGACAGGTCATATCAAAGCATGGTGTTTGCATAATATACCATGGAATAACCTCAAAATCCTGGCAAGTAGTATTTAGTCATCAACGCATGCACCTACATGGGCTACCTATTGTACATATTCCACGTCAATATTAAATATTGTTATGAATTTTTTAGGCACACTAGATTCATACTCACCAACTGTATGATGTCCATGTATCAAAACATTGCCAGAATCAAAAGGTATTACTGTATCACTTTCTCCTCAGTTTATATATTGTTTAGTTATGTAACTTGCTAATACTTTGCTACTCCGGTCTAAGAGCACAACCAATGCAAGAATTATCCTTTTCTGTTTT
Organism: Triticum urartu; assembly: GCF_003073215.2. NCBI lineage: Eukaryota > Viridiplantae > Streptophyta > Magnoliopsida > Poales > Poaceae > Triticum > Triticum urartu. The sequence continues at coordinate 674,361,107 of NC_053028.1, forward strand.
ATAAGGTAGTGATGACGTTCCAGCCTATTGCAGCAGAGCACGCCTTTGGTGAGATAAACTACTCATTAGTTGTTCAGAAGCACTATGGTATAGTTGGCAAATGATTCTGACAGGCACATATGATTCACTTTATTTATTTTTCTTTTCAGGCAGATGAAATTGGTAGACTGAAGAAATAATTCAATGTGTATGTATGGCTATTCTACCGCAACATAAACCTTCTCTATGAAAGCTGTTGTTGTCAAAATAATTTCGATATTGTACTAATTTTAGGTTGGACGCGCTTCAACTCTGTAGTAAGGTTTTACTTCGAGATATATTCACTGACGCGCTAATCATTAATGGATCTCTACCACCTTACCAAATTTGCATCGCAATTTTTAGAAAACTTGCACTTCTCAAGATAAAGCAAAACAATTTGACAGCTTACATGTTTCATCAATTTTTCTCGTGTGCCCTTAAGAAAAAGAAATATGCAAAGAGAGAAACAAAACCATCACATTTCTTATTTGCGGCCTGCTCATGGAGTCCCAGCCGCACCTCGCCGTTGTCATCCACCGGCGACGAGGGCTGATGTGAATGGAAAGATCAGGAGCAATTGGTGATGGATCAACGGAAAGGCCGTGTCGCTCTTTCCCATCCACCATACAACAAGAATACATATCAGGCAAAATTCACCGCACACAAAATCGCATTTTCACCAGGAAAATATTCTTCATGTCCATCTACGAGAGTATGATTGTAGTGTAAAAAGTAGAAACATGTCACCATCTATCAAAACAAATACGTCGTACCCATTGACTACAATTAAGCAAAAAATTGAGAACTGTTTTAGTCTCATGCCCGAAGCTACAAAACCATGTGGCTTACTACAATATGTGTGCACCTTTGTGGCAAAGAAAACCTGCAATTACTGATAACCATGGTAGCAACTAATCGCACCGTCCCATAGTCCCTTATAATATTTCTCAAAATAAGACCCCTATAATAGTCCCAGACTCTGTTTTTTAATACAGAGCCAAGATGATACAAGTGAATAGAATTCACTCTCTTGCCTCATATCCCCGTAGATTCTTTGAATTTTGTGGAAGCTTGTCATGAAATTCCACTCCATTATGTTCTCTCTCACCATTTCTCTTCTATGACAAGCCTTTTCATCAATCGTTTAATCCCTACATCATTTGTGCCAACCTTACAAAATTAAGCTATTATGCAGCCCAATATATGTAAAAGGAAAGAAAAGGAAGTGAAAGGTAAATAGCTAATTATCTACACCCTAATATATTCCAAGCAACCATTAATGAAATATGCTATATCAATTGTTGCTTTATGCTGCCATTGCAAAAGAAATACCTACAATTCGTTCCATTGAAATGTTAAAATTCACTCCACTGGCATGTGACATCAAAATTTCTGAGAAAATTGCAGGCTAGTTTCAGCGTGCCAATGTGCATTATGTACTACAGCTGCCTGCTACTATCAGAGTATCATGCATCCATCCACCCCAAAAAAGGAGTAAACGCAGTAACTGAGATTGAATGTGGATGAAGTGATCACCTTGAAGATGCGTGGCTTGAGGTGCTTGGAGCAGATCCATCACGCGCGTGCCCCTCTACTCCTATGGCTTCATCAAGATGAAGAGGCTAGAGAGAAGGAGCGACAGAGGTCGTCCCCCTCTCCCTCCGCTGGCAGACCCAAACCATCAGCTAGAACGCGGCTAGGGCGCGGGGAGGCCATGCCATCACGGATCAACAGCGTAAACGCAGGCCCTCACAAGTTGTAAGCGCCCCTGACCACCACGTCGGCATGGTTGAGAAGAGATGGATCTGGGTGGTGGTTTCCGGTGACGAGGAAATAGAAGTTGCTTGTACCCATAGTAGTTGCGTCGGCAACGGCCATCACAATGAAATATAATCAATGCGTGTCGTCCTGAGTTCCTGAAAGTTTTCACCCGGATTTTCCTGGACCAATGAAGCAAAAACATGCACAATTTCTCAAACAAGGATAGATGAAGTGTGTGAATCAGATGCAGTATTAATACAACAAAAAATAGCACTGTCATCAAAGGATTCACTTACAATCGAAAGAAGAAGCAGCATCACGATTTTGCTTGTCTCTGTCGGATCTGGACTAGATACCTGCACCATAAAAATACTAAGAAAATGATGGCATAAGAAGATTACCCAGCAATAGAAAAGCAAACTAAATGTAGACGATTGTATCTTTATTGTTAAGATTCATTTAACAGGAATTTCCGGACCATCATGTAAATGAATTGCAAGAAATTTTTCCTGATATTTAATGTAGAAAGCTAACGTTAAATTATATGTTGTGCCATGAAATTATTACAATTTCCTTGATGTACCTGTATCATGGGATCCATGAGATTCATGGCTAGTGATCACTAACCATGCCAGTCATCTGCTCCTAGGAGGTAACCCACCCATTGCCATTCCGCAACCTCTGAATGCAGTTTTCCTCCTCCTAGCATTGACATGGAGATGAGCATGAGTCATATTGTTGAATTCTCTAAATGGTTCATGCTTATCTTTCCAACAAAAAACGAAGAAAATATATATTTGTAAAATTGTGAAATAAACATGCCGGCCAACACTACAGATAATACTACCATGGAAGCCAGGAATCATAATACTACCATGGCAGAAAGTTCACGTTTTGTTGAGTACATACATGATACTACCAGGTCAGAACCTACAGACACAGGATCATTAATTTGTACTATTCAACAACACTGACAACAATCGCAACCCAAAAATTAAGTGGCTTGCAACTGGCAACCCAACCCATGAATAAAGCGGCATCGATCTGGAACACAGGATAAACAGTGCCTTGCAGATGCAGTTCCAGCATAGATAAGCATAAGTAGCATATATTAAAAAAGTAATAAAAAAAGGCTTGTGTTCAGTTGGACATGAATAGCCTCATGATTCCTGAGTCAGATGAACAAAACGAAATCAAACCAGCACGAGGATAGGAGATCCCACATTGCCCAATTTCTACAATCGGCAACACCACACTTGTAAACAAGATACCAGATTTACTAATTCCAGCGCATCAATTTCTACATAAACAAAATTACCACATAATGAAATCCACGTCACTGGAGTTAAATTATGCAAATTTGCATAACACTCACGGGTAGAGAATAGCCATCAGTCGTAGTAGTATTAGAGGTTGTGGCCGTACTGGTGTCACGGCTCGATATGTTCAGGTGGGAACCTTTGCCACTACTCACCTTGATGCTGCTATCATGTATCTGGAGCTCGGGGGGAGAGGCTGCACTGCTGCTTCCCATCTGTCTTGCATGATCCCAGCTGCCGACGCACAACACCATCGACCCAACGCTGATGGCATGCTCGCAGCCACTTCCCCTCCTTTGATAGGGAGCCGAGGTTGGGTGCAGAACCTACTCTCTTCTCCTTGGATTGCTTCTCCGTGGGCGATGAGATCACCCTCCGAAGAGGAAATATACAAATGATCACCCTCCGAGATCACCCTCAAGCGAGTCAAGATGTAAACCTAATTATATGATCAAAATAGAACCATTAAACAGTAGGCGAGTCAACATGATTTTAATTGACAAACTTCAAGAAGAACACAGTTTATATAATTGTATAATTTAGTCATGAAAACTTGCAAACATACTTCCTACTTCTCGTCCTGGGAGATAATCAACCTTGTAAATATTCATCCTGCTGACATGACTTGTCATACTAATCAAACTATACTTAATTATCCAATTGAGTGTAGGTAAACTCTTGTCAACTCCAAGAGAATGACAAACTTAAACCGAGTATACTTACAATGGAACTAAATCTTGAATCTCGTGCTCAATATAATGCAGTTCAACTCATCTTTTTCCCCGGAAAATAAAATTCATCTTTCAAAATATGCCTACATTAATACCTTTGATTTGATGATGTCCAGAAAGCAGAGTCTAAACAAGTGCACTGGACCAGAATGCCATCTATGTTGCTGTTTTCTGTATGCTTTGTATGACTCCAGCAATTCACACTGACACTGAATGGAAATTCGTGTAGCATACAGAAAAGTCATAAACCATAACAGAAACTTCCATCCCTTTATATGTGCTTGGACAGCAATATCCATGTCTTCAACTGTCGTTCTCTCCATCCATGTTCCAGAGACCTCGAGTGCCTTAATTCTCCACACTCCTGCTGTTCCGTTGAACCCCAAAAAATTGAGGAATGCTCCCTTAACCTGTTGTTCAACCTCAAAGCAGAAGCATGGATTTAAACAAACAAACAAATAGAGCATAGAATAATCATACAAAGGAATTTCTCCCTTCGTAATTAGCAGATAAACCCTTTTTTAGAAAGAAAAAATCACAATCATATGTGTATGTCACACATCAAGTGCAATCAACTGGATGAGTTTGAATAGTAAGCATGCACGTGCCTTGGCGGGAAAAAATTTCTAATTCAATCTAGTTATGAAGCATTTTTTTCAAGAGTTAACAGAGCAGAAAACCCATATTAGTACGGTCACTATGGAAATACACATTAATTTTTTATATTTCTATCTCTTTTTGATTCAGTGTTGTTAAGAAAATGAAGATTGCAAACAATTTGTACAATGGGAGGCATCACCAACTTTTAGAAGTTCAGAAATTAAAAATAGACATTAGCTAGACATTCAAGCGCCTTGGCATTTAAGTTGTGTCGACATAAACATCAAGAGAAAATAGGGAGAACATAATGCCACCCCATCGACACATAAGCTACAGGAGTGCCGCACATTTTATTAGTCCATATAACATGCCAATGGCAAAGAGAGGCAACATAGCCGGTTCTGGAGTTGTCTATTTCGAGAGAGGCTTGTGGTTAGCCATCTTCATTGAAATCTTTTAAAACAATGAGTTAGGACACAGGTCAAGCAGCATGGTACCTGATGCAAGGCTCGATATTTAGATAGCATCAGTTTTGTTGTTGTCTCATACATATTACAAGTATCTTATGTCAATGATCATTTTGTCTAAACGAGCCTTGTGCTCCGGAAAATATTCTAACAACTCATCTATGGTCACCCAAAAATGGTCCTCGCATTTCCTGATATATATCCAATGTCATGGATCGGACCACTTGCGACTTCAACGAAAAACAAATGTTGCGAGAAGCATAAAATATCAAGACACGTAGCATGGCAGTGCATCAACCTAATAAATCAAATGCGTGACAAAATGTGAAGAACTAAATAGGGTACAAGAACTACCGTCTGAGCCATTGGAGCATTGGTTTTGGAAAGGAAAACTCAAATAAAAGGAAATAAGGGTACATACTTGAACGGAAACGGATGGTGTCACAAAAACATCAATAGTACATTCAATGTCAGCCTCATACAGTGAGGGAAATTCCCTGCTTGCTAGAGAAACCAGTCGTTCAAACCACTTAATAATCCAGTAATGAATTTTATATTTTAGTCTGCAAGGTCAAAGAGTTTGATGAGCACCATAAAAATTTCAATGGCATTGCAATAACATTACCAGATTATATTGGTCTTGCAAACTTCGAACAGATTCATAAACCACTTTACTAACTCAAATGAAAGGGGAAAAATGCATGATGGGGATGAGGTTCTTGAGCAGAATGGCACATAATAAATACACCACAATGTTTTTATGCATCAAACCTGACACTCACAAGTCATAAAATACCACTGCAGTCATAATTCTAAAGTGTAATAAAACTATGCTTAGAATATATTTTTATGGTAAATCTAACTATGGTGTTCCAGTTGTATCAGTACAATTATATAGCCGGTTAAGCAAATACTATATCTTAAATTTGAAGCTGCAAAATAGAATATCATGATTGCCATGAGATCCGATAATGAAAGGTCAATTATCATAATCTTTTAATATATATGTACGAAGTGCTACTCAAGGTATGGTGTCACTGTGATAGATCACATAAAATAATTTGATTAAATAGTTGCAAGCTAAAGAAGTTTAGACCATATTAAATAATTAAGTTAAACATTTACATGCAAAAGAGTTTCAACCCTTACCACTTAATCTTGTTTTATCGGCAGAGTTGGAACTCCACTCCTAAGTAAACAAATACAACCGTGTTAAACATCCCAAAAATATATCACATCTTATCAATCTTGTGGATCTGAAGTTTTGAAACCAAATTTTGGACACTGAAACTTGCGTGCTGTAAAATCTACAGAAGAAAGATGAAACAAAGCCACAATAAATGATAGAAGAAAGAGAGGCATATACCGGAATCGAAGTAGATGGCACGTATTCAATTTTTGGTAGTCCCTGACCAGAAATATTTTCTCCTCGCTTTATATGCTATCTTCCCTTCGTTGCTGAAAGTTTTTGTAATAAGGAGAAGTTGTGGCTGCCCTGCTCCTGCTAGAACCGTCGCCAATCCATGCTCTTCTTTGTAACAAGATGATACGAAAGATATATCACTTAGATTATTTTTGCTCAAAGAAGTTCCCATAATATATCAATGGCGTCAACACTGCTACAGTCATGAAGGTCTTAAACTACTACTTTCAGATCTACTGGAGCAAGGAAATTTTGAATAAGATACTTTATTCAGCTTCAGCGGATTTGAGGAGCAAAAATGGTCAATGAACAAAAGCTACAACAGGTGTTTCCCTCCTTTTAAGGGTTACCAGATACCAACAGGCAAATGTCATTGTCCTTTACAAAGCAAGCATGCCTATTTTTTCTGATGAAACTGATATGTATATATCTCTTAAGAAACTGCAGCAGCAGGTACAGATATGAAACATTGCATACCTCAAGAAAAGATGATGTTTCATGGAAGCCATCCGGTGAATCCCAAAACTATAAAGCTTTTAGCCTTTGGTAGAAGTTTTTCATCTTCGCAATAATGTTGACATCTTGCACAACTCCTTCTGAAGCAAAAATAAAAAATTATGTGCCAAGCACCATAGCTAAGTCTTTATACAAGATAATTTTTTTACAATTCTATGCAGATTCTGCTACCAACAAGCCTATAAACATGTTGATGACTATTGCATCTCTCAACTCAATCTCTAGATTAACAGTTGGAACTGGATTAATCCATAAAAAGTCCCCCAAAGGATAACGAATGTTAAAATAGAACCTGGCAAAGGGAAGAGTAACAGCTAAGGTAAGGGATTAACATAGCAATGTAATATGGAGAACCATCACCTCAAAACCAGATACCGGGATTCAGAAGTAAGAAAGAAAACGATCACCTCAAATTTAGATACCTGGTTTCAGAAGTAAGCAAGTATTAACAAAGGCACGAATAATGGCAGAGGAGAAATTGTGATCATATGACAATTGTGATAAATCCTCACATTTATGGTTCAGATCAACAAAAATCACAAATCACTTGATATTGGCTACCAACTCTCAGTTAGCATGGCAGCAGCAACAAACTATGGCAGAGGAGAAATAATGGCCTCCAACATGTTCAGATCATGAAGATAAAATACTTTTTTTGCGGGAAGAGAAGAGAAAAGACTGCATGAGCATGGCCCGAACAGAGAGAGGGAAGCAAAGGGCCTTCCATAGCGAGCCATGGGCTGCAAGCCTGCCATGGTGCTCCTCCGTCACACCCGCAGCCTGCAGAAACCAACCGCACAGATCAAATCAAAAAATCCAGAAGAAGAAGATGAGGTGAGGGGAGGGGAGGCGAGGGGAGGGGAGGAGGATGGAGGGCGCTAGTACCTTTGATGTCTACGTGCTGCAACCCGTCACCGACGTCGATGTCCACCACATCAGCAAGCACCGAGAGAAGGCCGCCGCCGCCGTCGTCGTCGCCCCATCCCCATCCATCCATGGGTGGGTGTTGGGCTAGAGTTTCATCCCCATCCATCCATTGGTCGGGCCAGACCTCCATGGCCGACCTCGAGGCCCAGGTGGACGAGGGCGCGGTGGTGCCGCTGTGGATCTGGGCGCCCCCTCACCTTGTCGTGCGATATGGAGCCTTCTCTCCCATAGCCCCACACCTTGTCGCGCGGATCCAGGCTGAGAAGGTGAGGGGCTGGAGCAGCGGCGCTAGAGGAGGAGGAGGCCGGCGGCGGTGGGATTGAGGCGGCGGGGTGTTGTGGTTGGGGCAGACGAGAGCGGCGGTGGACAAGTGCATCGAGGGCACGAGGGTTCGGGTGAGAGCGGCTGGCTAATTTTCGTAGGTTTATTTTCGTAGATTATTTTCAGAACGAGTTTTTTTCGACCAACCGAAGGGTTTAGCACTGGACATCGTGGGAGCATACCATTTTTTCTTTCCTGGTTCGAGGGCGGAGGGGGAATTGATGGGATGCGGGAGGTGGGATCGAGGACGAAAAAAGACCGTCATTGGTAGGACGGAAATTGACCAGCGGAAACTAGCAACTGCTTTATTAGAAGTAGAGATAAGGCCGGATCAGACCTAGAAATGGGCTCGTGGCATCGGCACTCGGCCGCAGCAATGCGAACGGGATGGGTATGTGTTGACGACCTGCATGTGACGGGCATACACTCAGCTAACTCTTATAGCCGGAGATGCGACCCCCCGCGTCGTTTCCCCTGGAGGCTCGGGGTATTACCATAGCCATCGCCACTACTTCCCCTGCTCCTTTTCGTCTCACCGTCGTTAAGGGCGCCTTCGGTGAAACCGGGCCGGCCTCGAGGAAGGAGGCGTCCGACACTTGCCTGCCGGCACGTGCATGTGCGTGGTGAGGTGGCCAACGCTGAGGCGGTTTCGCATGGTGACACAGCAGCTCCCGGGAAAGGCGGAGCGGCAAGCGGCAAGTGCGCGGGACACTTTTAATGGGTTTCCCTTGCGGCTTGCCCCCCCGCAGTAGGCACCTCGCAACCTTGCAAGAAGAGCCCCCGGCAGTAGGCACCAGATCTCAAGAGAGGAAACTTTACCAAGACTCATCGTTGACCACCACCACACGCCGCAACCTGGTCCCTATCCTAGGAAATTGATCGGAGGCCTGACCACCGCACGGCGCACGCACCGAAGCGAGCTAGCTGTGTGTCCTATTTTCCTTGCTATTTGTTTCTTATAAACCGTGCGTTTTCGATCCGGGAAACTGGAACTGTTCTATTGACAAGTGCTTGCAGAAACAACCTTGTCTTTAGCATACATATCCTTGGTTTCGATAACATAGGGTAAGCTATGAGGAAAAATAAAACCATCTGCATCCGAAACCTGATCAAAGGTAATCAATCTTTTTTCTGATGCCGTTGCCAGAAAATATTTCTGATACCTTAGTAAGTTCACTAGATCCTTGTTTTTATTTTTTATTTTTTGTTTTTACTTAGTTTTTTCCTTGGTTTATCTTTACGCAAGTTTATCAAAAACTCTAAAAGATTAGTAGCATGGCTAACAAAAAGCCTGGGGAATTTGCAGCTCTTGATGAAGATTTTATGCGTGCACCTATTGCACAACCTGCAGTTCCAGCTGAACAATCTGATATTAATCTCACCTTGTTAGTTGTTATACCATGGTTCAGTAAAACCAGTTCAGAGACTCTGCTTTTGAAAATGCAGGTATGCATCTACATACTTTTACTATTTGTTTCCATGGAGAAAAGACAGTACGATTTATGCAAGTTTCCACACTCTCTAATACCTTTTTTGTTTTTAGATACAACTGCAGGTACATAATTTCTGGCACCATTTTCTCTGCTGATCTACAGATAGTAGTCTCTTCACTCATCTAGCTAGCTCAAAAGCACCATATAGACATATACCGATCTAACGTCCTGGAAGAACAAGACCAAATGCTGATGCATATATTTCTTTACCGCTCATATATTTCTTTACCGTATAAATTTCAATGTGTATGTAATAACTTGCTCATTTGGCATGCAGTATCAGCAGTGATGCTTTGGTCTCGGTGTGCACTTACAAAGGAGGCATGATTAAGTATGTGGTAGTGTTGTGCCAGTACGTCGGTGCGGGAGGCACCGCGTGCGGCCGCCATGGTGACGTTGGCGGAGGGCTTCACGGCGAGCTTCCTCTCGTGGAGGCTCATGGCACCGCTGCCGCAGGATGTCCTCGTGCATGCCTGGAGCTGGAGGTCCAAGAGGATGTTCTTGAGGAACTCGTGCTTTAAGGACTTGGTGCCGGTGTTAGGGCCTTGCATTACTTTGTGTTCTTTGTGTTTGCTTGAGGAGAGTCAAGTACAGATGTAGTTGCTGTGGTAAGTAATGTTGATGGATGATGGGTACCAGAAACAGGGGCGCTCCTGATGATTAAATAGCAGTAATCTTCGGCATGTGGTGTCACCAAGATCCTAATCTCAATGATGTACCTGCTGTCGGCGATCGCATTAATACCGCCAGCAGGCGTGTGCTCGTATTCTTCCGTGATGATGATGTATTGTCGTACACTAGGCTTGGACGTAGAACAGACAAGTACGGCTTGAGATGTTCACATGCTTAAGGTCTCCCAAGCTCACAATGGTGTACATAATTACTGAGCTGGCTAGCTTCCCCAGTGTTTATCGACAAAAATGGCTTGAAAAGTAGAGAAAGAGTGGGCTGGTATGGGCGTTACATGTACGCAACGCAAAACATCATACACTTTTTGATAAAAAGAATATATTAATATCGCGAAAATAATATCATACATTTTTTTGAAAATATATATATTAATATCGCGAAGATATCAATTACACACGGCATCTGTACCTATAAAATATCGCAAACAAATTCAAGATGCACACAACCTCAAAAAGAAAACAAAAAAGAAAGGAAAAATAAAGACCCGCCATAGTGATCAACTCCTCTCAGCAGCAACACACAAACCACTACCAAAGACAACACCCAAAAACAAAAAAGGTCTTTAAAAGCAACGCCTTCAAAAAAAAAACAATGCATAAGTGCCGTCATCACCCAATTCAAAATTTTAGGTTTTCACCCTGGAGAAAGTCTGATCTCTCGAAACAAAACATAATACATGCCAGCTAACGTACATAAACATTTACCTAGGCGTCGATCTCGTATCAAAAGCATCATGCATCATCACGCATTGCATGTGCGTTTGGTACATACTATTATCATTGTTTACTACGTAGTATTATCATTGTGCGTTGTCGTATGCTGGGTATGGCCGTATGGATACAAGATGGACACGTACGATCCAAGATGTCCACAAGCCTGCTTAGGGTCACGTACTTGAACCCTCAAGCGCATGATGATCGATGGTAACAAACATATAATCACTGAGCTGGCTACCGTGTCATGGTCACAGAAGAAAAATAGTTTGGAATGAACCGGAGGGAAAGACAAGACGCACGCACATGGCACCACATGCAGCGCCAGGGGCTGCGCAAACAGGATGGGGATGTGTTGACGTGCATGCGATGCTACTGATGCATCATGTAGTCATGTACTTCCTTCGTTTTAAAATAGATGACTCAATTTTATATTAATTTTAGAACGGAGGGAGTAGGAGTATACAATACTTTTTACAGGGACAGGAATACATGGTAGGTCCGATTTCCTAAAATGTCGCAAAAGTGTAAGTAAAGTTCAGTGTATATATGTAGTCTTGACCATACTTAATCTACTGATGTGGAGGAAGCTTAGGAACCTGGCCAGCGAGGCGGCGAACCGGTGACCATGGATGCACCACGGTAACTTCGAGTTTCTTGGCACCATGATTGAAGAGACCTGCCTTAGCAGCAGCTTGACGGTAAGATCTATATACACTATAGTTAGGGAGCTAGTACTACGTACGTAGTACTCCCTCCGTTCTTAAAAGAGTATACTTTCAACTTTGTTAAAAATCAAACTTTTTTATATTTAAACGTATTTATAAAATAATAGACCAACATTTATACCATCAAATTAGTAGCATTAGATTCATGATAAAACATATTTTCACCATATAACTATTAGGTTTCACAAGCATTGACATATCTTTACATAAACTTTGAGATATATTGACCCTCCAACAAAATTGAAAATGAACTCTTTCAAGAACGGAGGGAGTAGGTGACTGTGTGTGCGCATTGATCGATGCTAGTTCCATGAAACATTGGAGTGCATGGTGCATGCGGCAGCGCAACAGTTAACACACTGCCCGGGGAAAGGCAGGCATGCGGCGGGCCGCGAACATCTTCACATGGCATGGCATGTGTTAATTTGTTCGGAACTTTGGATTTTTTTTTTTTGCGATGGTACATCGGGGTTGTGATTGCGTGCACATGATCTGATGATTTCCCTTCTTCAACCAATGCACGTTGCGGTTATAAGCGTCTGTCTGGCGAGTGTGGCAACATCCCTATGTCGATTGAACACTATTTTTTCTACAGAAAAGACACTCAAATGCAGGGCCGGCCCTAGCATCTTAGAGGCCCTTGTGCGAACTTTTGAACCCCACCGGCCATGGGCCCTCGCCTTGGCACGGCTCTGACTGCCACGACTATCACCAATAATGTTGTGGCAGGTGTGTAGTGGCTGCGACCCGTCGAAAGAACCGACAACGAGTTTCATCCAACGAGAAAAATCATTGGTTGCATGGTGCCTAATTAGTGGAGTATTGCATGCTTTTTTTAGCTTGAATCGGAGTATTGCATGATGCATGGGGCTTAATTAAAGGAGTGTTGCATGTTTTTTAATTTTTTGAGAAGGAGTATTGCATGCTGCGACTCATACTTGCCAAATTTTTGGCTGCATGGAATGGATACACATCTCACGCTGCATAGATCCGGCATTAATTGAGATCGATAATCAAGGATATTAGCAGATTGGCTGATTTCATGGCCAAAATTTTCGCCGCAGAGTTAATTCCTAGCTTGGTCGCGCAGCGGGAGTAGGTGACTGGCTGAATGGTTGTCTCTTGGCTGGTCTTTTTACCTTCTCTATCTTTTCTTCTTCCTAATATGCTTATATATCTACTAGAGACATGCAAACGGATGGGCCCCTGCTTTGGCTGGGCCCTAGGCGGCCGCACTCCTCGCCATGCCCCTGGGCCGGCCCTGCTCAAATGTATCTCGGAGCATCTACAATTGGACTGGGCTATTTTGTTCTCCTATACATCGACAAACGTGTCCGAACAGCGTCCGGACGTGCCCGCTTTAAACCCTCATTTATCTGGTCATTACTAACTATGGTAGACGGGAGCTATTTATTTACACACAAGATGATTGGGATCTAAGGGTAAACCAAATGTGATAATAACTCATCGATAAGGTGGGTGATAGTGTGTAGCACTTAAGAGCATCTATAGTGGTTGGTAAGATTGTCTTATCTTAAGTCTGCCACATAACTTAAAGAAGGCTATAAAAATATGATGTACAACGAGTTAACTCTAACTCTTGTTATTACTAAATACCTAAACATGGTGAGGGATATCATTGCTAGAGATCATTCCTTAATTAAGAGAAAACAAGTCTTTTTATTTCTTTCTCATTTCACTCTCCTCCAGCTCAACATTTATCCTCTTGAAACATGATTTTGCCCCCACTTTATAAATAAAAGCACCGCCTCGAAACAACAAGTCAAATGCAGAGAAGAAGATAAAAAGGTCAGCTCGGTGGAGTTATTCATGCAACCCGAAAAAAAAGGGGATACAAGGCTCGTCGGAGCCAATCGATCATAGGCTAAGAGGTGAAGCAAGTTGGCGGCCTGCCACTATAATATTTAGGGAAACATTTTGGAACGGCGCGCCCGCCGAACTTTCGGCCGGCCGCTCGCTCTCACATGCAAATCCCGCACACATGCAGCATGATTGCACGCGCACCATGCAGGCAAACTACTCCCGCACGTGGTGGGTTCTACGCAACTGGCCGGCCCCCTTTTCTACCTTATCTCTTTCCCTTTCTTCTACCTCCAGCCCACATCGCCTAATACTCCTTCACGCCCTCGTTTCTCCTCTTCCTGCTCTTAGAGACAGCATGCGCGCTGCTACGACCCACCACGAGCACCGGCTGCAAAGAGAGCCTTGGCTCAGTGGTTGGGCATGCGGTTGTGCAGCCTAACGACCCGAGTTCAATTCCTAGAATTAACAGGTGATGCACAGGGGTTTTCCCCCATTTATTGAGGATCAAGTTTGGTATGTGGTGGAACCACTCATCAAAAAATATCTTGATACTCATTTAAAACATTCTGAGGATCATGTTTATCTTGGTACTCATACTAAAATGGTCATATGCATCCCTAGTTGGTGCAGAGGCCGGGGAAGTGAAATTCTCCCCCATTTTAAGGCACAAGCACCAGCCCCCGCTAGGGCGGCTCGGGCGGCTCCCTACCCAGCCGCCGGGGGCACATACTCCTTCCTCCCCACCCTCCGTCGCCGCCGGGGGACACCGCCGGTCTAAGCCCGAGGGCCGACGGCGGTGGCTGATGACCCACAAGTATAGGGGATCTATCGTAGTCCTTTCGATAAGTAAGAGTGTCGAACCCAACGAGGAGCAGAAGGAAATGATAAGCGGTTTTCAGCAAGGTATTCTTTGCAAGTACTGAAATAAGTGGTAACAGATAGTTTTGTGACAAGATAAATTGTAACGAGCAACAAGTAACAAAAGTAAATAAAGTGCAGCAAGGTGGCCCAATCGTTTTTGTAGCAAAGGACGAGCCGGAACAAGCTCTTATAATAGGAAAAGCGCTCCGGAGGACACATGGGAATATCGTCAAGCTAGTTTTCATCACGTTCATATGATTCGCGTTCGATACTTTGATAATTTGATATGTGGGTGGACCGGTGCTTGGGTGCTGTTCTTACTTGAACAAGCATCCCACTTATGATTAACCTCTATTGCAAGCATCCACAACTACAACAAAAGTATTAAGGTAAACCTAATCATAGCATGAAACATATGGATCCAAATCAGCCCCTTACGAAGCAACGCATAAACTAGGGTTTAAGCTTCTGTCACTCTAGCAACCCATCATCTACTTATTACTTCCCAATGCCTTCTTCTAGGCCTAAATAATGGTGAAGTGTTATGTAGTCGATGTTCACATAACACCACTAGAGGCTATACAACATACATCTTATCAAAATATCAAACGAATACCAAATTCACATAACTACTAATAGCAAGACTTCTCCCTTGTCCTCGGGAACAAATGTAATTACTCACAAAGCATATTCATGTTCACAATCAGAGGGGTAATAATATGCATATAGGATCTGAACATATGATCTTCCACCAAATAAACCAACTAGCATCAACTACAAGGAGTAATCAACACTACTAGCAACCTACTAGCACCAATCCTGGACTTTGAGACAAGAATTGGATACAAGAGATGAACTAGGGTTTGGAGATGAGATGGTGCTGGTGAAGATGTTGATGGAGATTGCCCTCTCCCGATGAGAGGAGCGTTGGTGATGACGATGGTGATGATTTCCCCCTCCCGGAGGGAAGTATCCCCGGCAGAACAGCTCTGCCGGAGCTCTAGATTGGTTCCGCCAAGGTTCCGCCTCGTGACGGCGGAGTCTCTTCCCGAAAAGTTCCTTCCTATTGTTTTCTCATCGAAAGACTTCATATAGAAGAAGATGGACGTCGGAGACCCACCAGGGGGCCCACGAGGTAGGGGGGCGCGCCCCCACCCTCGTGAGCAGGGTGTGGGCCCCCTAGACTTCATCTTTGGCGAGGATTTTTAATTATTTATTTTAAGATATTCCGTGGAGTTTCAGGACTTTTGGAGTTGCGCAGAATAGGTCTCTAATATTTGCTCCTTTTCCAGCCAAGAATTCCAGCTGCCGGCATTCTCCCTCCTTATGTAAACCTTGTAAAATAAGAGAGAATAGCCATAAGTATTGTGACATAATGTGAAATAACAGCCCATAATGCAATAAATATCGATATAAAAGCATGATGCAAAATGGACGTATCAACTCCCCCAAGCTTAGACCTCGCTTGTCCTCAAGCGAAAAGCCGATAACAATAAATATGTCCTCATGTTTAGAGGTACAGGCGTCGATAAAAATAAAATACGGACATGAAGGCATCATGATTATTCTCATAACAGCAACATATATAGATTTTGTCATATGATTACTTATATTCAAGCGATGATCTTTTCACAATGCAAAAGTATGAATCATAAACCTTATTGGGCTCCAACAAACTATAATCTCAGTCATTGAAACAATTGCAACTTATCATAACATCGGAAAGAGTCTATGTCAGAGCTTAAAAGCAAGTCCACATACTCAACTATCATCTAGTCCTTCATAATTGCTAACACTCACGCGATACTTGTGGTTACGGAGTTTTAATCGGACACAGAGAAAGATAGGGGCTTATAGTTTTGCCCCACAACCTTTTACCTCAAGGGTAATGTCAACAATAATGGTTCATGCTCCCATACATCCAGTTAGATATATATATCATGTTCTTTCCAACATGCTAAGCTTGCCAAAGGATAAAATGAAAAAGAAAAGGTGAAGATCACCATGACTCTTGCATAAGGTAGAAGATAATAATAAAGATAGGCCCTTCGCAGAGGGAAGCAGAGGTTGCCATCCGCTTTTATGGTTGGATGCACAAAATCTCAATGCGAAAGAACGTCACTTTATATTGCCCCTTGTGATGTGAACCTTTATTATGCAGTCCGTCGCTTTTATTACTTCCACATCACAAGATCGTATAAAGCTTATTTCTCCCACACCAATCGATCATACATATTTAGAGTAATTTTTATTGCTTTGCACCGATGACAACTTACTTGAAGGATCTTACTCAATCCATAGGTAGATATGGTGGACTCTCATCGCAAAACTGGTTTAAGGGTATTTGGAAGCACAAGTAGTATTTCTACTTGGTGCTGAGAATTTGGCTAGCATGAGGGGGAAAGGCAAGCTCAACAAGTTAGAGGATCCATGACAACATACTTTATCTCAGATATAAGAAAGACATAACTCATTACGTTGTCTTCCTTGTCCAACATCAACTCTTTAGCATGTCATATTTTAATGAGTGCTTCCAATCATAAAAGATGTCAATGATAATATATCTATATGTGAAACCTCTCTTTCCTTATTACTTCCTATTAATTGCAACGATGACCAAGGCTATGTCTACCAACTCCCAATAACTTTTAATCATCAAACTCTTTCTATGTGAAGTCATTACTCTCAATAAGATCAATAAGAACTTTTTGTTTCTTTTTATTCTTGTTCTCTTTTCTTTTATTCACCCAAGATCATGGCAAAATTATTAGGCCCTTGACTCAACACTAATCTTTATTATATATAGCTCGCGGACTCGATTACAAAGAGAGATCATAAAGCAAAACTCAAAACTAGATCATGCCATAAACTTTATTCTACTAGATCAAGATACTACTAATAGGACCGAACTAAGAAAAACGGTAAAGATAGGAGTTATGATTGTGATACGATATCGAGGCACCTCCCCCAAGCTTGGCAGTTGCCAAGGGGAGTGCCCATACCCAGGTGATTATATCTCCTTTGTCGGTGAAGAAGGTGGGGGTGTTGTCGATGATGCAAGCTTTGCGTCCATCTTCCAAGGCATAGGTTCACCATCATAGAAGGATGATCGAGTCTCCGGAATCCTCAAATCTGCAGCCAAACTCATCCTTTTGAATCTATATTCATACTCACAGTTTTGGTTTTGCAGGTCATAGATTTGGGCTTGGAGGTGCTCGATCTTCTCGTGAAGCTTGAAGATGGTCTCCCCGATGTTGTCAGCATCCAACTTGTGGTTGCTAGTGAACTCCGCGATCATCATATGGTTGGAGTTGAGTCCACGTTCCACCATCCCTTGGCACTTGAAAACTTGTTGCTCCACTGCTTCTAGCCTCGTCTCCACGCTTCTGGTCCCCTTTGGTACCTCTTCATCGCGGATGTGCAGCAACCCATCACGCAACTCAATGGTTTGAGGGTGTCGCAGCACCTCCGCGAGGTAAGGGTTGATAACCTTCTCGAAAAACTTGTCCTTGGAAGCACTTGGGGCCGTCATGATGGCTTGGATCTGTCAGAAAAACAGCTCAAAACAAAAACAGAGGAGATTTGCGTGATACGGGAGTCAAAACCTTCGGGAGAATATATAATGAATTTTTACTGACCAAAATACGTATCGTGCAAGAAATCGGAGTCCGGAGGGCACACGAGGTGCTCACGAGGTAGGGAGCGCGCCCAGAGGGGTAGGGCGCGCCCACCACCCTTGTGGGGCCCTCGTGTCCTTCCTGGACTGGTACTTATTTTTCTATTTTTCTAAATATTCCAAAACGGAGAAATATTGCCTTAAAAATTGTTTTGGAGTCGGTTTACTTACCGTACCACATACCTATTCCTTTTCGGAGTCTGAAACGTTCTGGAAAGTGTCTCTTATGTATTCCTCTGGGGTTACGGTTTCAATAATATTGGTTTCAACGTTTATGGGATTACCTGAGATATAATGTTTGATTCTTTGACCGTTTACCACCTTCGGATTTGTGCCTTCGAAGTTGTTGATTTTTATGGCACCGGAACGATAGACCTCTTCGACAACATAGGGGCCTTCCCATTTAGAGAGAAGTTTTCCTACAAAAAATCTTAAACGAGAGTTGTATAGCAATACATAATCACCTACATTAAACTCACGCTTTTGTATCCTTTTGTCATGCCATCTTTTAACTTTTTCTTTAAACAACTTGGCATTTTCATATGCTTGGGTTCTCCATTCATCAAGTGAGCTAATATCAAATAACCTCTTCTCACCGGCAAGTTTAAAATCATAGTTGAGCTCTTTAATAGCCCAATATGCGTTCTAGTTCGAGAGGTAAGTGACATGCTTTTCCATAAACCATTTTATATGGAGACATACCCATAGGATTTTTATATGCAGTTCCATAAGCCCATAATGCATCATCAAGTTTCTTGGACCAATTCTTTCTAGACCTATTAACGGTCTTTTGCAAAATTAATTTGAGCTCTCTATTTCTCAATTCTACTTGACCACTAGACTGCGGGTGATAAGGAGATGCAATTCTATGATTAACATCATATTTAGCAAGCATTTTACGGAAAGCACCATGAATAAAGTGTGAACCACCATCAGTCATTAAATATCTAGGGACTCCAAACCTCGGAAAAATAACTTCCTTAAGCATTTTAATAGAAGTGTTATGATCAGCACTACTAGTTGGAATAGCTTCTACCCACTTAGTAACGTAATCAACAACGACTAGAATATATGTGTATCCATTAGAGGCAGGAAAAGGTCCCATATAATCAAAGCCCCAAACATCAAATGGTTCAATAACAAGTGAATAATTCATAGGCATTTCTTGACGTCTGCTAATATTACCAATTCTTTGACATTCATCACAAGACAAGACAAACTTACGGGCATCCTTGAAAAGAGTAGGCCAATAAAAACCGGATTGCAATACCTTATGTGCAGTTCTGTCTCCAGCGTGGTGTCCTGCATAAGCCTCGGAGTGACACCTGCGTAGGATTGATACGTCTCCAACGTATCTATAATTTTTGATTGCTCCATGCTATATTATCTACTGTTTTGGAATATATTGGGCTTTATTTTCCACTTTTATATTATTTTTGGGACTAACCTATTAACCGGAGGCCCAGCCCAGAATTGCTGTTTTTTTGCCTATTTCAGTGTTTCGAAGAAACGGAATATCAAACGGAGTCCAAACAGAATAATCCTTTCTGGAACGTGATTTTCTTCCCGAATATGACCCAGGAGACTTGGACCCTGCGCCAAGGAAGCTTCGAGGTGGGCACGAGATAGGGGGGCGCGCCCTACACCCCCAGGCGCGCCCCCACCCTCGTGGGCCCACCGAAGCTCCACCGACATACTTCTTCCTCCTATATATACCCACGTACCCCAAACGAACAAATACGGAGCCAAAAACCTAATTCCACCGCCGCACCTTTCTGTATCCACGAGATCCCATCTTGGGGCCTGTTCCGGAGCTCCGCCGGAGAGGGCCGTCATCACGGAGGGCTTCTACATGATCATAGCCTCTCCGATGAAGTGTGAGTAGTTTACCTCAGACCTTCGGGTCCATAGTTATTAGCTAGATGGCTTCTTCTCTCTTTTTGGATCTCAATACAATGTTCTCCCCCTCTCTTGTGGAGATCTATTCAATGTAATCTTCTTATTTTTGCGGTGTGTTTGTTGAGACCGATGAATTGTGGGTTTATGATCAAGTCTATCTATGAATAATATTTGAATCTTCTCTGAATTCTTTTATGTATGATTGGTTATCTTTGCAAGTCTCTTCAAATTATCCGTTTGGTTTGGCCAACTAGATTGGTAGTTCTTGCCATGGGAGAAGTGCTTAGCTTTGGGTTCGATCTTGCGGTGTCCTTTCCCAGTGACAGAAGGGGCAGCAAGGCATGTATTGTATCGTTGCCATCGAGGATAACATGATGGGGTTTATTTCATATTGCATGAATTTATCTCTCTACATCATGTCATCTTGCTTAAAGCGTTACTCTGTTTTTAACTTAATACTCTAGATGCATGCTGGATAGTGGTCGATGAGTGGAGTAATAGTAGTAGATGCAGAATCGTTTCGATCTACTTGTCACAGACGTGATGCCTATATACATGATCATGCCTAGATATTCTCATAACTATGCTCAATTCTGTCAATTTCTCAACAGTAATTTGTTCACCCACCGTAGAATACTTATGCTCTTGAGAGAAGCCACTAGTGAAACCTATGGCCCCCGGGTCTATTCTCATCATATCAATCTCCATCATTTTAATCTTGCTTTGCTTTTTTTACTTTGCCTTTTACTTTTCACTTTGCATCTCTATACCAAAAATACCAAAAATATTATATCTATCAGATCTCACTCTCGTAAGTGACCGTGAAGGGATTGACAACCCCTAATCGCGTTGGTTGCGAGTAGCTATCGTTTTGTGCAGGTACGAGGGACTTGAGCGTGGCCTCCTACTGGATTGATACTTTGGTTCTCAAAAATTGAGGTAAATACTTACGCTACTCTGCTGCATCATCCTTTCCTCTTCGGGGAAATCCAACGCAAGCTCAAGAGGTAGTAAGAAGAATTTCTGGCGCCGTTGCCGGGGAGTCTATGCAAAAAGTCAACATACCAAGTACCCATCACAATCCCTATCTCTCGCATTACATTAGTTGCCATTTGCCTCTCATTTTCCTCTCCCCCACTTCACCCTTGCCGTTTTATTCGCCCTTTCTTTCTCCGTCTCCTTCTCCTTCTCCTTCTCCTTCTCCGTTTGCCTTTTTCTCGCTTGCCTTTTGTTTCCTACATTGTTGGATTGCTTGTTTGTCGCGATGGCTCAAGATACTACCAAATTGTGTGACTTCACCAATACCAACAATAATGATTTCCTTAGCACTCCGATTGCTCCTCTTGCCAATACTGAATCTTGTGAAATCAATACTGCTTTGTTGAATCTTGTTATGAAAGATCAATTCGCTGGCCTTCCTAGTCAAGATGCCGCTACTCATCTGAATAGCTTCGTTGATTTATGTGATATGCAAAAGAAAAAAGATGTCGATAATGATGTCGTTAAATTGAAGCTATTTCCTTTTTTGCTTAGAGATCGTGCTAAAGCTTGGTTTTCGTGTTTGCCTAAAAATAGTATTGATTCTTGGAACAAGTGCAAAGATGCTTTTATCTCTAAGTATTTTCCTCCCGCTAAGATCATCTCTCTTAGAAACGATATTATGAATTTTAATCAACTTGATCATGAACATGTTGCACAAGCTTGGGAGAGAATGAAATTAATGATACGTAATTGCCCTACTCATGGTTTAAATTTGTGGATGATTATACAAATTTTTTATGCCGGATTGAATTTTGCTTCTAGAAATCTTTTAGATTCAGCCGCGGGAGGCATTTTTATGGAAATTACTTTAGGAGATTCTACTAAACTCCTAGATAATATTATGGTTAATTATTCTCAATGACATACTGAAAGATCTTATAATAAAAAAGTGCATGCAATAGAAGAAATCAATGTTTTGAGTGGAAAGATGGATGAACTTATGAAATTATTTGCTACCAAGAGTGTTTCTTCTGATCCTAATGATATGCCTTTGTCTACTTTGATTGAGAATAACAATGAATCTATGGATGTGAATTTTGTTGGTAGGAATAATTTTGGTAACAACGCGTATAGAGGGAATTTTAATCCTAGGCCTTATCCTAGTAATCCTTCTAATAATTATGGGAATTCCTACAACAACTCTTATGGAAATTATAATAAGATGCCCTCTGAATTTGAGAATAGTGTTAAAGAGTTTATGAATTCACAAAAAAAATTTAATGCTTTGCTTGAAAAGAAATTGCTTAAAGTTGATGATTTGGCTAGGAACGTTGATAGAATTTCTCTTGAGGTTGATTCTTTAAAGCTTAGATATATTCCTCCTAAGCATGATATCAATGAGTCTCTCAAAGCCATGAGAATTTCCATTGATGAGTGCAAGGAAAGAACCGCTAGGATGCGTGCTTCCAAAGATGCCTTTATTAAAGCGTGTTCTTCCAAATCCTATGAAAATCAAGATGAAGATCTAAAAGTTATTGATGTTGTTGACGCTCGAAAATGGCATGATCGCAAAGAGTAAGTTGAGGCTATAATGAGATGATGTCAAATTCATGATTTCATGTCACCATTGGATGACTCTCTTCAAGCCGATGGGAATAAATATATAGATGGTCCAAAACGGAGCTCGGATGCAAAAGTTATGACAAGTTCGGAGATGTTCATGTTGACACCAGAGTAAAGAAAGGCATAAAACTTACTCAAGATGGCCTATGATGGAAAATGTTTCAACATGAAAGTTGTTCGTCTCGTCAAATCGGTTGATTTTGATATAAAAACTTGTCTTAATCCGAGGTCGTATGCAACCTGTGGAGGCAAAACAATGTCAGAAACAGAAGCTGCAGAGTTATTTCGGACCGACCGAGTTGATTTGATCGGTGAGACCGAGTTCGTCCAAAAATTTACCAGAGAGATGGCAATGTTGACTCGGTAGGACCGAAGCAAACTAATCGGTAAGACCGAGATTGATCCAGAAATTACAGAAAGTTACAGAGAGTTGGCCACGTTCACTCGGTGGGACCGAAGCAAACCAATCAGTGAGACCGAGATTGATCCGGAAATTACCAAAGATTCGTGTCCGAGTTAGGTTAGGGTTTTTGATGTTTTGGATGGAATTTTTAGTCCTTTTCTTGTACGGAAAGTCCAGCCGCCTCATAAATAGATGAGAGGTGACGGCCGATTGAACAACACACAATCGATCAATTCATCTACCACTTTTTATCTTTTATATTTTCTCCTTAACCCTAGTTCTTCTTCTTCCTCGTTCTTCGTCTGTTCTTCTTTGCAGGGCGGCGAACCTCGAGGCCCTAGGGGCGATCAGGTCGACCTAGGGCAGCCCATAGCCGCCGCGCATCCAGACGGGGTCCCTACCAGACGTGCGGGGTTTCGGGTCTTCAAAAGCGCCCGCCGGATTGCCTGCGTACCGCGCTTCCGGCCGGGTCTCCTTCGACGTGAGCTGCTGTGCATCACCCTCGGCGTTGGAGGTACACGGTGACGTGTTCGTGTGTGAACACACTTTTTGGCGACTCCGCTGGGGACGAAGCTTTGAACGGTCTCCAGCCCATTCTTGCTACGAAGAGATCGTCATCAAGTTGCTGTAATCTACAAAGGTAATATGAATACCCAATTCCCCTTTGTAGATGCAAATAATCCATGTGTTGTTGTTGGATCACCTAATGAGCATAATGTATCGGCTAGCCCTAGTTTTATCAATCATGCATCTAATTATGCGCAAGGGCCGATGCAAAGCAATCTTCATGCTTCAAATTCTTATAATTTTAGCAACGTACAACATATGTATCCAAACTCTCATGCATCGGCAACCCCACAAATCCATATGCCGATGAACAACATGATGGGTTTGGTTAATCAATTTGAAACACCTCATGTTAAAATTTCCAATAGCATACAAGAAAGTGTTTCACCTTTTTATTCATCGGCAACTAATTTGCAATATGTGAATACAACCTTGCCGATGGAAGGGAGAATTGGCCATGCTACTGCTAGCTATTCGGCCAGTTACTCTCAACCGTCATATGCTACACCTCATGTTAGTAATTTTTCGGCACCATACACAACTGTAGATGCTCAAAATTCGGCTTCACACCTTTCAGGTCATAGCCGAATAAATGTAAATTTTACAGGAGCGGTTATACCAAATATTGTAGAAGATGAGGTAGTGGTGGCTGCATTGAAGAGTTTAGCCCAGAATAAGAGGATTAGTGCTATTTGCCTTGAACAACATGAAAAGGGGCTATTTCCTGATTGTGCCGCAATAAAAGCTAGAGTTTTGCAAGAAGATGAATCTTTGCCAATTGATAAAATTGGCGAGCAAAAATATGGTTTTACAACAATGCATATGCGGTTGATGTAGTCATACGTCTTCACGGCCCGACCGATCAAGCACCGAAACTACGGCACCTTTGAGTTCTAGCACACGTTCAGCTCGATGACGATCCCCGGACTCCGATCCAGCAAAGTGTCGGGGAAGAGTTCCGTCAGCACGACGGCGTGGTGATGATCTTGATGGTCTACTGTCGCAGGGCTTCGCCTAAGCACCACTACAATATTATCGAGGACTATGGTGGAAGGGGGCACTGCACACGGCTAAGAGAACGATCTTAGAGATCAACTTGTGTGTCTAGGGGTGCCCCCTACCCCCGTATATAAAGGAGCCAAGGGGGGGTGCGGCCGGCCCTAGGAGGAGGCGCGCAGGAGGAGTCATACTCCTACCGGGAGTAGGACTCCCCTCCCTTTCCCTAGTTGGATTAGGACTTGGGGGGGAAGGAGGAGAGGGAAGAAAGGAAAGGGGGGGCGCCGCCCCCCTCCTTGTCCAATTCGGACTTGGGGGGGAGGGGCGCGCGGCATCCCCTAGGCCTCCTCTCCTCTTCCTCCACTAGGCCCATTAAGGCCCATTAGGTTACCGGGGGGTTTCGGTAACC
>NC_053028.1:674387055-674495450 GCF_003073215.2 Triticum urartu
ACGAGATGACATTGCGAGATTCTCAGGAAATGGACTATGGTAGTAAGCTCCAAAACATGAGCTGGTTCTGCTAAACACATGTGAACACGCTGTCCCAGACAAGCATGACCACATGGTGGTCTTACAATGAAACACTACCGAGTCCTGGTTGGGAACCATCATCAAGGATATCGAAGTCCTTGCATAAGTCATATGATTAGCTCTTATGGAGAACTTCTTCTCCCTGAACAAGTCAATCAGTGGCTTGGTGTGCTATGGATACGTATGGAATGAAGATGATCAGTCTATCAGACCATAGAGTACTTCACACGTGCATGACTGACTTGGGATGATTCCAGAGGAAGCAAAACAAACTTTCTGAATTCACGGCGGCAACTTACATCAAATGCACGTGAATCAAAGGAAGTCACTTCTTTCATCCAAACATATACTTCATGAACGGGGCGTGAAGAAAATGCTTACAAAAGTTTCCAACACTAGCTGGATGTTCAACACAATCATGGAGGAGACAAAATGCCGCTGATGGGCTCAACAGCAACTCATCGGGATTTCCATATCACTGGACTTCCACCACTATGTCAACAATGTGATAGTATTGGTCAGACCAAAGATATAATGGTGTATGCTCGAGGGACAACCGCAAGTAAGACAACATTACGAACATTGTTGGTTCTGATTTGATTTGACGATAGCCCACACTCAAATCAAGGTTTGGACAAGATAATAGATTCAACAGCTGATCACGGGGATCAGTCGATGAAGATATCATCTTTCTTCAACACACACACACACACAAGGATATCCCTTAGTGATGAACTAAGTCGGACAAGTTTTCATCTTCCAACACTCCAAGTTGTTGTTTAGCTTAACCAACTAGCTCAGGGTATCCAACATAGATTCTTGGAGAATGGGTGGTTTGGAGGAAAACCAACATGATCACGAACTCAACATAGCGGTCAGGTGACAATCGGGTAATACTTCCAAGAAGATATTCGGAAAATCACGAACCACCGATATGTTATTAAGCTCGAGAACAATCTTGCTTTTCAGGCAAGACGATATGATCAAGGAGCGAGTGATTGTCACAGTCCTAACTCCTTGGTCAATGAGTGCACCCGAAAATATGGACTAGGTAGCATGATCAATCTTAGAATGGTAGTTCAATAACCAACACGCTAAGAATGAGAATATTGTCCATTTACTACCAAGCAATGAGTTGCTCGGAGTATTGATTTCACACATCACGATTCACTTGTCGGCATTTCGGTTGCGACAGCACGGGACCGAGGAATGAACGATGATGGCGAGAAGTATCACTGTATCAAAAGTTCATAGGAGGCTGTGCAATTCCTATGATATTCCTGACATAAAGAGGGCAATACTTCAGGGTAGAACATAATCAAAAGTTGGATTGGCATTTTGATCTGCGGAATACAACTGCTTTGATCCAATCCTAGATATGGATGAGGTACTAGAGTTTGTTTCTCCTAGTCATTCTGAAATAGAACGGCTCGACGAACCACGAGAAAAATAAGCATCGATAACTCGAATGCACAACTAAAGAGGGACAACTCAAAGGAACATATAACTTTTTGAGTTGTGGATGCATAGATTAGTATGTCAAATCAAGTTCAACAGGTTTCTTCCGGATAACCCATGCAGAAAGGTAGAACTGACAGAATCAAAATTATGAATGGAGAACTCCTCAAGAGTACTCTGATTGTGATATTTTGGTTCAAAGAACTTCTGCCTTAACGGTTCATGGTATTTGGAAGGAAGAAATACCACGGACCTCGAGGGCTGTCGCAAGGTTACTAATATCCTAAAGGAACTATCAAACACTATCAACATGAGGTAAGTAGGGTGAATCTCGGGTTCAAGAACCCATGAATAGAATACCTACCACTACATGGCATCATGGGATGCTTTTGAGAATAATGGCCAGAATCACACACTGGGGATACAAAACATGGCTAGATCACTAGGTGACTCCCTAAAACACCTAGGGTCATAGTAATAGCTCCAACATATATGTCGAGGCAACAAAGTACCTCAACTCACCGATTAGTGTGATTAATCTGGCCCAAATGGACATCAGGAACAGGAGGAAGGGGTTTGCAAATGCATCAGACTACTTAGAAACCTGGGATGACTCGGACAGCATAACGGCTATAAATGCTCAAAAAATTTGAGACATCCTGCAAAATAGTGGCATGACCACTCAACATTACAATATCAAGGTTCTGAGGCCAGCTATGAGCATACGGAGGTAAAAGGAACTGAATTGAGACTTGAATCCAACAATCCTATAAGTCTACGGATTAGTAACACGTCATCCTGATAGATAGATGAGAAGGCCTAGTTTCTTAACCCGCGTAGAATGAGAAGAGAATGACTCAGATCAGAGTGCATAAGGTAAAGGAGTAAAAAGAGCCTTACGTTCCCTTCCACAATCAATTCCCCTACATAACTAAAGCATTTCTAGACACAACTTCGACCGGTTTGGCTTGGTAAACAAACAGGCAGTCAGGCTCTGATACCAACGCTGTCAGGACCCCGATCCTAAGTCACACCGATCTAGCATGTAACACATCATATCACTTTGTGGCCTCACGCATGGTATTCCCACGGGTGCCACCTTACCTGGCCCGGGACCGTTTGCGCCTTTTGGCTCACGTATATGATAGTGTCGCTAGCATCCATATGACAAAGAACCAGGGCCGACATGGCTAGTCGTGAACCCAAAGCGGCACTAACCCATGGGGACAGGCATACATGAATCAACTTCGAGCATGTCGGTCAACAGCGTGTGAATCCGGGCTGTAGCACTGGGCTAACAGGACTCCGGTAACCCGGGCTGTAGCAGGCTAGGAAGGACTCCGGATGTCACCGCGTGACATTTCCTCGAAGGGACAGACACAGGAACGAAGTGAAACACATGCCGGCCAGTCAACTGTCCTGAGCAGTAGTGCTGGGCTAGCAGGACTCCGGTGAACCGGGCTGTAGCGGACTACTATGGCTCAAGGAAGCACTAGACTACATTTCCCCATAAGAGAGGTTGCCAAGGATAAACAACTTGATTGTCGGATCCCACACATACCAAGCATTTCAATCATACACACAATATGCTCGATATGTGTAAATACAACATGGCATCACAACATAACTCTACGACTCAAAGTATTTATTCATTAGGCTCTGAGGAGCAAGATATTACAAACATGGGTCTTATGACCCAACATACAGAGCATACAAGCAACAAGCACATGCGGAAGCTTAACTTGTCTGAGTACAGACAACTACAAATGAAGAAGGCTGAGAAGCCTGACTATCTACCAGATCCTGCCGAGGGCACAAGATCGTAGCTGAGGTATCAAGCTAAACATCGAAGTCCACGCGGAACTACTAGCGAGACTGACGTCTCTCTACAAAACATAAAATAGGCAAACGTGAGTACAAATGTACCCAGCAAGACTTACATCAGAACTAGCTACATATGCATCAGTATCAGTAAAGGGGGTGGTGGAGTTTGACTGCAGCAAGCCAGCTTTGACTCGGTGGCTATCCTGAACTACGACAGCAAGTAACTCTTTTGAGGTGGCGCACACGAGTCCACATATTCACCATATCAATACTCCACTATGGATTCGCTCCCGTCTCCCTACGAGAAGGCCATCCATAGCACTCACACTTATCTTGTGAGTTTTAGAGTATCCACTTCAAGTTATCTATGAACTATGCAAGGGGTCCAAGTTTCCATATCCGAGGAATCCGGCTATTCGAATAGATAATGATAACCCTGCAGGGGTGTACTTCTTCACACACGCTCCCACCACTTACCGTCGTTTACACGACATGTACTCGGCAACCTTCAAGCGGAAGCCCAATGAGGGTGTCGGCCACGGCCTACCTAAACACTCAAGTCTCTAGTCCAGGTTTATCGCCTATCCAGGTTCCATCCGAACGATGTGTACAAGGTTCCGAGACACCAAACGGGCGCCCGGCATGCCCGGCCACGGTGTATCTACCGCATCATAGCCCACCCATAGGGTCAGCGCTACGCACGGTCGCCAACACATAACCTACAAACACCAGAAACTAGTTGCAACTCCTGGACAGAGTACTAGGGTGATTAAGAAGCCGAGAGGGTCAATTAAGGATCCCAATGAGTGGTAGTAGCTGTTCATGGATCACAGACACAGAACTCAGTTCCTAAGAATGGTTTCAATGAGACAACCCACCATGTACTCCTACATGGCCTCTCACCGCTACCTTTACCAAATCATGTTCACACACTTAGCTCACACACAATAGGACATGTTCATCACCATTCCAATTCATTCCCGATGAATCAGACCCGACACAACTCTATGCAACAGCAAGCATGACAAACAAGCATGAATGAGTAGGCACATTAGGGCTCAAACAACTCCTACTCATGCTAGTGGGTTTCATCTATTTACTGTGGCAATGACAGGTCATGCAAAGGATAAAGGGGTTCAGCTACCGCAGCAAGTAACAGATGAAACGTTGTTGTCCTAATGCAGTAAAAGAGAGCAGAAGCGAGAGAGTGGGATTGTATCGGAATGAACAAGGGGGTTTTGCTTCCCTGGCACTTCTGAAGATATTATAGCTCTTCATCGGTGTCATCGAACCCATCGTTGAAACCACGTCTATCGAGAGGGGAAAAATACCGGCAACAGGAGAAAGAAACACAATCAATGCAATGCACAATATGATGCATGATCATGACATGTCAATATGCTATGGTTTGATCTAATCCAACTAGCAACATGTTAAATGGAGTTGGTTTGAACCCTAGGTTCAAATTCAAACTCCATATGTGAGAGTTTAAATTCCATTTATATGAATTGGCCTAATCAGCAGCCATAAGTTGTTGTAACATGCATGAAAATGCCATAAACAGATTCCTTGAATTTTTCTAATAATTTTTCATATATAATTTATTTCATTTGGAGTTACGATTGAATTTCTATGATTTTTAGAAGTTTAAATTTCTTTCTGGAATTTCCTGTATTATTTTAAATCTAGAAATCCCTTTACTGCGTCAGCACTACGTCATTATGACGTCAGCAGGTCAATAGGGCCGGTCCAGGTCAAACCTGACCTGGGGGACCTGCCTGTTAGTGACTTAGGGCTAATCCTATTTTAGTTAAACCTATACTAGGTAATTAGCAGGGGCTGGCCCCACATGTCAGTGTCAGCGGGGTTGATTAGGTTTAATAAAAAAACTTAACTAAAGTTAGCAGGGCCCTGGGCCCGCCTGCCTGTGACCCAGGGGTCATTGGGTTAGTCCTAATCGGCGTTTAGCCGGAGTTAACACGCCGGCGAGGTCCCACGACGGTGGAGGTGCTCGGAAACACGGCTCCGGGCATCATTCAACGCGCGGACGGCACCGTTGGAGAGCTGGACCTCGTCCGCTTTGGCTGGGCTAGTGGTGTCGCCGGGGGCGACCTAAATCGTCGGCGGTGTCTGCTTCCGCGGCGGCCGGAGTTCGGCTAGGTGCGGCGCGGGGCTACAGCTCGCTAGCGAGCAGGTTGAGCGGCGCAGGAGCACCAGGGGAGCTCCTGGAGCACTACCGCATGCTCGGACGTGAGCAGATCGAGCTCAGGCCACGGCGGCGATGAGACACGACGGCGGAAGCTCTCGGCGATGGCGGGAATCGAGCTAGCGGACCAAATCCACCACGGGGTATGAGGGGAAAGGGAGAGGGGCTCACAGGGAGTCATATGGAGGTCTCGTCAGGCTCGGGGAAGAACTACAGACGACGAATCGGGCGGCGGCATCCGGCGGCTGAAGGTGGGAGATGATGGCAAACGCGGCATTGCAGCGCTTCCCTGTTCGTTTCCACTGATGAGGCGACGCGGAGGAGCTCGGCGGAGTCGAGGGACACGGTAGTTGGGCGAGTGGACGATGGGGTGCGCGCTGGCAGCGAACGGCGGCGAGGCGGGGCTCTCGGTTCTCTTAGGGACGGGCGCTAGGGAGAGGGAGGCGTCCAGAGGAGAGAGGGGAGAGGGAGAGAGAGCTCTGGGCATCTCCCTGGCGAGACGAGAGGGATGGGGGCGCGCGGGACAGCGCGAAGCAGGAGGTGGCGTCGACGCACGCACATCCAGCACGCAGTTGCTTCGGTCGGCGGGGGTTGAAGACGACTGGCAAGCTACTGGTGGGCTGGGCCAGCCAGCTGGGCCGGCCAGGTAAGTGGCTGGGCTTCTCTCTCTCTTTGTCCTTCTCTATTTTTTTATTTCCTATTTTATATTTTTCTACAACTTTGTGGCTTTTCTAAAAATGCTTAGGCACTTTCAAAAATCACCAAACTGCTCATGCCCACTGTTTAGCATATAACCAACATGGAACATTTCAGTTTAGGATTATTTGGACATCTAAAATATTATATAGCATTTAAATGCCCAAATGCAAATAGAGTATGATTTAATTCAGTGACCCTATGATGTCCTAGAAATATGTGCACCATTTTTGTCAGAGGTTCTAGACCAAGGCAAAGATGATGAACATTTTTAGAAGGGCATTTCAGGTTCATTGAAAATATTTTATTTGGACCCTAGTTGAATTTCATTTGCTGCTAGGGTTTATCAGCCCCCATTTCAAAGTTAATAAAATATAGACATGATGCATGGAGGCTAATGCAAAGGCAGGCAAGGCCTGAACTGGGGTTGTGACACCCCTGCCCGACTAGCCCCACCTACCACTGGTAGAAAAAGGGCCTATAGTCCCGGTTCGTAAGGGCCTTTAGTCCCGGTTCCTGAACCGGGACTAAAGTGTCGGTACTAATGCCCCGACCCTTTAGTCCCGGTTCAATCCAGAACCGGGACTGATGGGCCTCCATGTGGGCAGTGCGCAGAGCCCAGTCAGGAGACCCTTTGGTCCCGGTTGGTGGCACCAACCGGGACAAATAGGCATCCACGCGTCAGCATTTCTGTGGCTGGGGTTTTTGTTTTTTTTAAGGGGGGGGGGTTGGGGGTTTTGGGGGGTTAATTTAGATGTTTCATATATTGTGTTAGCTAGCTATAATTAATAGAGAGAAGTGTCCTCTCTTATGTCCGTGCTTGGTCGACGCTACGTACTATACATACGTATAGAGAGGACTAGACACGCTGGCTAGCTAGTAAGCAAACGAAGGAAACAGAAGATCGTCATGAACATATATGCATACAGATTGAAGTGATATCGACCACCTCTCCTTCTCCGAGAGATTGGTCGAACAACAAGTTCTCGTATATCTATCTGACACTACCGGCTACATATATACAATAATTATCTCTTACAAATATAATCATACGGACTCAGGGTCCACATAGAATTCTCCGTCTTCAGGGATCACGTGGTCAAGAAAGAATGCCGCCAATTCCTCTTGAATTGCTCGCATGCGAGCTGGTGCTAGGAGTTCATCCCGCTTCCAAAACATCTAATTTGAAGAAGGGGGTCAATACATATATATATATGAATGAATGAAACTCAACACAAATGATGGTAATAAAATAAAATTGTGAGTGTTGTTATTTACGTACTTCATATTGTTCGTTAGAGTACCCGCCCCGCTCACATGTCGTGTGGCGGATGGACTCGCAGATGTAGTATCCACAGAAATCATTCCCTTGTTCCTGCCACAACCACTTTACAAGAAATAGAGGTCAATCAAACTGATAAGCAAGAATGCTAAATGGTATTGATGAAACTAGCGCTTGAATCACTAGGAGATGCGCGGAACATGCTACTATAGTACTTACTTTCGGGTGTCTAAATTCCAGCTCCTTCGACAGTCCCGGAACTGTTTTGGTGAATTTTCTCCAAACCCTGCCGGACAAAGAAAACAATTACTTGATATCAGGAAATGAACAAAGCTGCTGATATGGTGGATAATGATCGATTTAACTTACTTCTGGAGTATTTGAGTCATGTCTGCATAGTCCTGGGGATCTTTTCGTTCTGAGTCTAAGACGGTTACTAGTCCCTGCTCAAGCTTAATCTCTAGGAGAATATAGTGGAAACTGCACACGCATGCATAACTCATGAATTACATTACTATAACCTTGACTAATATATAAGGGAAACCGAATACGCACAAGACAGTAACACTCACCTGAAGTTGTAAGGAAAGAGTATTATATCTTTGTTTTGATTTATTATGAACGATCGTAGCAAGTTGGCCTCGGTAGCTGCGGCATGAAGTTTAACCTGAGTTGCATCTATGAGATATGTGTTAATGAACCCAATATCACCGACTTGTCTTTTCTTCAATTTGGCGATCTTCAATCTGCATAATATAGTGAGGATGATTATAAATACATGCAATGAAAGAGCTAAGCTATATAGAGAAACTTAATGACAGAAGTAGTACTACTTACAGACAGTAGCAGGCGACCGTTGTTTTATCGAGGGCCAATTGATTGAAAAACTGATAGAACTCCTCAAATGGAACAGGCAACAGATCAATTCCAACGAGGTCATGCTCCTTTTTAACTTTCACATACAAAGTACTCCTCCCCCCAGAGTCTCTGCAGATTTTCAAGTACCAATCATGCAATCTTCGCATCATCGTTGATAGAGATCTTTCATCTTTGGCGAGAGGCTTCCCGTACTCGTATCTTTGTATCTGCATGTCCATGGGTTCATAATGTACTTCGTCGGGCAGGTAATCTGCAAGATTGCTATAACCGGGCACCATCCTCGGATCATTAGCGACGTTGTGGCTAGGCACCTTGAGCGGGGGGCACGATTGCTTCGCTTGTTCACCGAGCTGGGCAATTTGTTTCCCAGCTCGTCGTTCTTTCAGCCTTTGATCACTGACAGTACTTCCCGACCGCTCCGCTTCGGCAAATTTCTTTCCAATAATGCGGTCATAGTTTCCTTTCGGCGGATCAGACTTCGGTGGTTTTGTCAGGGCAGCCAGAGTGCGCTTCACTTTCACCCGATCTACCTTCTCCTCCGAAGGTGGATGTTTCTTTGCTTTCACCCCTTTAAAGAAGTTCCTCACTTCTTCTCGCGCGATCTCGGCGTTCTCCTCCAGGGTCCTCTCATATGGTAACTTCTCTGGAGTCTTCAGAGAAGGACCGAATCTGTATGTCCTCCCGCCTCTGGTTGTACTGCTAGACGCCGACCGAGCAGACGGAGCGGTTGTCTTCTTTACTTGCTTAAGAGGCGGAGGAGAAGGACTACGACGCGCCGGAGCAGCTGGAGCGGCGGCAGGTCTCTTCCGCCCTTGCTGACGAGGCGGAGAAGGAGGAGGCTGGCTGCTCGGGCGCGTCGGCGCAGGCGGAGAAGGAGGCGGAGTGCCGCCACGCGCCGGAGAAGGAGCCAGCCGAGGGCCCTGATCGTCACTCGCCGGAGGAGGAGGCGGTGGAGGCGGAGTGCCCTGACTTGCCGGAGGAGGAGGAGGAGGCAGAGGCGTCCAGTTCGGAAGGTTGATGAGCTCCTTCCTCCATAGGCATGGAGTCTTCAGAGCAGACCCCAGCCGAGTCTCCCTTCACCGGTAGGGTGGTCAAGCTGGAGGTCCTCAAATCCCTCCGTTATCTCATCCACCATCACCCTAGCATATCCTTCTGGAATCGGCCGGCAGTGAAAAGTTGCGCCGGGTTCAGTAGGATAAACAGAGCCAACAGCCGCCTTGACCTTCAAATTCATCCATTGCGTCATAAGGTGGCAATTTTGAGACTCCGTTATAGCATCCACGGGATAGCTGGCAGGAGCCGTCAAGGCATGCTCCGGCTGAAGCAGCTCAGTGGAAGCCACGCTGCTTCTGCGCTGAGATGGCGGGGTAGCTTCGGGGGAGGCTTCGGCAGTACGTTTGCTGCGATTTGCTTCTCGTTCCTCTATCGCGTCTACCCTTGCTTGCAGCGCCTGCATTTGGGTCTGCTGCACTTTTTTCCTCCTCTCATGGGATTTGTAACGCCTGCGTCCGGAAACCCAACCTTCCACGGAATGGAGCCTGGCGTGCCTCCTGTCTGTCCAGGGTGCTCAGGATTCCCGAGGGCCATTGTGAGCTTGTCGTTCTCTCTGTCTGGAAAGAACGTCCCTTCCTACGCTGCTTCGATATACTGCTTAAGCTTACTGACTGGTATGTCCATTTGATCGTTCGTCCAAATGCACTTCCCTGTTACAGGGTCCAAGGTTCCTCCAGCCCCGAAGAACCAAGTCCGGCAACGGTCTGGCCAGTTAATTGTCTCTGGTTCGATCCCTTTATGAACCAGATCATTCTCAGTCTTGGACCACTTAGGCCGGGCTACGAGGTAGCCACCTGACCCCGTGCGATGGTGAAGCTTCTTCTTTGCAGCATTTTGCTTGTTTGTCGCCAACATCTTCTGACTCTTTTCTGACGTCTTGTGGGCCACAAATGCGGGCCAGTGATCTCTGATCTTCTCATATCTGCCCTTGAATTCTGGTGTCTCATTATTTTCGACAAACTTATTCAGCTCTTTCTTCCACCTCCTGAATAGTTCTGCCATCCTCTTTAGAGCAAAAGACTTGATTAATTTCTCTTTAACCGGGTTCTCCGAATTATCCTCAGGCGGTAGGGTGAAATTTGACTTCAGCTTAGTCAAAAGATCATTTTTCTGCATATCATTGACATAAGACACCTCAGGGTCTTCTGTAGCCAGCTTAAACCATTGCTGGATGCTTATCGGGATCTTGTCCCTAACCAGAACCCCGCACTGAGCAACAAATGCGCTCTTTGTCCGGAGGGGTTCAATAGGTTGGCCGTCGGGCGCCATTGCTATGATCTCAAACTTTTTATCCGAGCTCAACTTTTTCTTCGGACCTCGTCTCTTTACCGAAGTTGTGCTCGATCCGGAGGGCTAGAAAAAAGAACAAAGACTTAATTAATATGTGTACATACCAAAACAATGAATGCATCAATCAGCTAGTCAGCATAGGCTTAACTAGTATATATACCTGGCCAGACTCGGTTCGGTCACCGGAGCCGTCATCATGGTCTCCTTCTTGCACCGGCATTGGGTCACCGGAGCCGTCCTCATGTTCTTCTTCTTGCACCGGCATTAGGTCACCGTAGCCAGCTTGTTCACCCTCTCCTTCCAGACCATCGGTTTTGTTGAGAAACAACGAGATGGCATCACTTCCTTCTGCGATTATGTCCCTCAACAACGCTTCTTTTGTTGCTTCGACTAGGGCGGTGTCCATAGTTTCTACAAATATTTACAACATGGCAATTATTATTCAAACATGACAGATGGATATATTAGTGCCAAACGTAGAACTAGCTACCTAATCATAGTAAGCTATCGGGAGGGGGTATATATCGACAACGACGACACTACATCTATGTCCCTCGACGACCCTCGTTCCCGATAAAAAAAGAGGAAGAAGAAGAAAAAAAGAGGACAAGAAAGAATAGAGGAGAAGAACCCTCGAACCCTCGAACCATCGACGACCCTGGAACCCTCGACCCCTAGACGACCCTCTTCTTCCTCTCATGTTCGAGAGGATCGTCGAGGGGTCGGGAGGTTGCCTAGTGTCAAAGGATTCAACAAAACCATGTCTTCATCATTAGGCGAAAGTAACATGTGCATGATGGTACGAAGCTCTTCAAAGTTGTTCTGGAACGGAGTCCCAGATAGGATAATTCGCTTTTTGGTACAAAGTTCAGAAAGAGCCTTCCGAATATCGCTATTTGGAAGGTCTTTGCTGAATTCGTACCAAAAGGCGGATTATTCTATCCGGGACTCCATTCCAGAACAAATTACCAACATGCCCTGGTTACTTCCGGCTAATGATGAAGGCATGGATTTCTTCAATACTTTGACACTAGGAAACCTCTCTCGACCCCTCGGCGATCCTCGACCCCTCGAGCCCTCGATGACCCTGGAACCCTCGACCCCTAGACGACCCTGCTGGAACCCTCGACCCTCGAACCTATAGAACCCTCGAATCCTCGACCCTGAAACCCTCGACCCTTGACCCCTTAACGACCCTCGACCCTCTACCCTAGTTCTCGACCCTCGACCCCTCGAAGAGGAGAAATAAATAAGAAGAAGAAAAAAGAAGAAAAAGAAGAAAAAAAGAGGAGAAGAAGAAAGGAATAGAGGAGAAGAAGAAAAAATAGAAAAAAATTCTATTTTTTCTTCTTCTCCTCTATTCCTTTCTTCTAATTCTATTTTTTCTTCTTCTCCTTTATTCCTTTCTTCTTCTCCTCTTCCTTTTCTTCCTCTCCTCGTCTTCTCCTTCTTCTTCTCCTTCTTTCTCTACTTATTTTCCTTTTCCTTATTTTACTTTTTCCTCTCCACTAACATAAAATGCACTAACCTAAAATGCAACAAACATAAAATGCACTAAAGAGGCTCAACTAACCTAAAATCAGTGATAAAATGCACTAACCTAAAATCGATATCTACTAACAACTTAAAAAAATTAATACATATATGAAAAAATGCATATATGAAAAAAACATCATCATATCATCAACAGAAAAAAACATCATCATATCATCAACAGAAAAAAAAACATCATCATATCATCAACAGAAAAAAAACATCATCATATCATCAACCTAAAGGGCGCCGGCGCGGGGCGACGACGGGCTCGGGGCGGCGACGGGCTTGGGGCGGCGACGGGGCGGGGCGACGGCGGCGGGCGCGGGGCAACGACGGGCTCGGGGCGACGACGTACGGGCTCGGGGCGGCGACGGGGCGGGGCGGGGCAACGACGGCGCGGGGCGACGACGGGCTCGGGGCGGCGACGACGACGACGAACGGCCTAGGGGCGTCGGGGCGAATGGGAGCGGTTGGCCAAAATTTCACAAGTGGTGGCTTATATAGCCAGAGCAATGGTCCCGGTTCGTGCTACGACCCGGGACTAATGCTCCCTTTAGTCCCGGTTGGTGCGACGAACCGGGACCAAAGGCCAATTTTCGGCAGCCGAAAGGGCGGGAAGCGAAGGCCATTGGTCCCGGTTGGTGGCACCAACCGGGACTAAAGGGGGGCAATGGTCACGGTTGGTGCCACGAACCGTGACCAATGCCCCCTTTAGTCCCGGTTGGTGCCACCAACCGGGACCAATGGCCTTGTGCTGCATCGCTAGCTGAAGTTTAGTCCCACATCGCTAGCTGAAGGGCGCCGGCACTTGTTTATAAGCGCTGATGTGCCTCCCCATTCGAGCTCCTCTCTAATGCAGGCTTTCGGGCCTAAACTTGTTACTGCGTGTGGGCCTATTGGGCCTCTGCGGGCCTGAATCCTGGCCCATGTAGGGTTTCTAGTCGTATTCAGGCCGTGGAGGCCTAGTAGGTGGCATTTTTTTGGTTTTTTCTTTTTTATTTCTACATTTTTTTTGGTTTTTTATTTTTTTTCTACTTAAAACTAAATACTTACAGTTTTTTAGTGATTTCTTTTTGCTTTTTAGGTCACAAAAATTATAAACTTTCTGTTAGTGCATAGTTTTTAAATTTTTGAATAGTTTAAATTTTGAATTTTTTAAAAATTTGTGTGAATCACTAGTTTATGATAACTTTACTATAAAAATAGAATTTTTTTTCTATTTATTTTTTATTTATAGTTACAACTAAATACTTATAGTTTTTTAGTGATTCCTTTTTGATTTTAGGTCACAAAAATTATAAACTTTCTGTTAGTACCATTAGTTTTAAAATTTTGAATAGTTTAAATTGGAATTTTATAAAATTTGTGTGAATCACTAGTTTATGAATAACTTTACTATAAAAATAGATTTTTTTTCCTTTTTTGCTATTTATTTTTTATTTATACTTACAATTTAATCCTTATAGTTTGATTTTAGGTCACAAAAATTATATTCTTTTTGCTATTGAAGAATATTATAGTTTTATTTTATTTGATCATAACATAATATTTTAATTGATTGTTTTTATTTTCATAAAAATTTTGTAGTTCATTCTGTTTGCTATTAATTCATTCTTTGAGCTAAATGACCCTGAAATTGGAAAGCATTTAAAATGAACTCTGAAAAGGTTGAAAGTTGGCATGGTATCATCATTTCACCCACATAGCATGTTCCAAAAAGTAGAGAGGGTTACGACAAAATTTGATGCACTTCGTGTACAAAATGGACAATCACTTTCGAAGTATCAAAGTTTCGAACCATAAGACATGAAAGCATTTCAAATGTACTATGAAAAAGTTGAAAGTTGGGATGGTATCATAATTTCACCCACATAGCATTTGCTTATTGCGGGAGAAAGTCTTCACTTTTTCTTTGCTTGTGTCATTTGCTTATTGTGCCGTAACCATGGATAATCTTCATTGTTTATCAGGATGCTTGGGTCAGCCTTGACATTGAAGGGAGGAATTTCATGAAACTTTTCATAATCTTCAGACATGTCTGTCTTGCCGTCCACTCCCAGGATGTCCCTTTTTCCTGAAAGAACTATGTGGCGCTTTGGCTCATCGTATGATGTATTCGCTTCCTTATCTTTTCTTTTTCTCGGTTTGGTAGACATGTCCTTCACATAGATAACCTGTGCCACATCCTTGGCTAGGACGAATGGTTCGTCAGTGTACCCAAGATTTTTCAGATCCACTGTTGTCATTCCGTACTGTGGGTCTACTTGTACCCCGCCGCCTAACAGATTGACCCATTTGCACTTAAACAAAGGGACCTTAAAATCAGGTCCATAGTCAAGTTCCCATATGTCCACTATGTAACCATAATATGTGTCCTTTCCGCTCTCCGTTGCTGCATCAAAGCGGACACCGTTGTTTTGGTTGGTGCTCTTTTGATCTTGGGCGATCGTGTAAAATGTATTCCCATTTATCTCGTATCCTTTGTAAGTCAATACAGTCAAAGATGGTCCACTGGACAACAAGTACAACTCATCACAAACAGTGTTGTCACCTCTGAGACGTGTTTCCATCCAACTGCTGAAAGTCCTGATGTGTTCACATGTAATCCAGTCATCGCATTGCTCCGGGTATTTGGAGCGCAGACTGTTCTTGTGTTCATCGACTTACGGGGTCACCAAGGTAGAGTTCTGTAGAACTGTGTAGTGTGCTTGAGACCAAGAATATCCGTCCCTGCATATTATTGAGTCTCTTCCAAGAGTGCCTTTTCCAGTCAGTCTCCCCTCATACCGCGATTTAGGGAGACCTATCTTGTTAAGGCCAGGAATGATGTCAACACAAAACCCGATAACATCCTCTGTTTGATGGCCCATGGAGATGCTTCCTTCTGGCCTAGCGCGGTTACGGACATATTTCTTTAGGACTCCCATGAACCTCTCAAAGGGGAACATATTGTGTAGAAATACGGGCCCCAGGATGACAATCTCGTCGACTAGATGAACTAGGACGTGCGTCATGATATTGAAGAAGGATGGTGGGAACACCAGCTCGAAACTGACAAGACATTGCGCCACATCACTCCTTAGCCTTGGTACGATTTCTGGATCGATCACCTTCTGAGAGATTGCATTGAGGAATGCACATAGCTTCACAATGGCTAATCGGACGTTTTCCGGTAGAAGCCCCCTCAATGCAACCGGAAGCAGTTGCTTCATAATCACATGGCAGTCATGAGACTTTAGGTTCTGAAACTTTTTCTCTGGCATATTTATTATTCCCTTTATATTCGACGAGAAGCCAGTCGTGACCTTCATACTGAGCAGGCATTGAAAGAAGATTTATTTCTCTTCTTTCGTAAGAGCGTAGCTGGCAGGACCTTTATACTGCTTCGGAGGCATGCCGTCTTTTTCGTGCAAACGTTGCAGGTCCTCTCGTGCCTCAGGTGTATCTTTTGTCTTCCCATACACGCCCAAGAAGCCTAGCAGGTTCACGCAAAGGTTCTTCGTCACGTGCATCACGTCGATTGAGGAGCGGACCTCTAGGTCTTTCCAGTAGGGTAGGTCCCAAAATATAGATTTCTTCTTCCACATGGGTGCGTGTCCCTCAGCGTCATTCGGAACAGCTAGTCCATCGGGACCCTTTCCAAAGATTACGTAGTGTAAATCATTGACCATAGCAAGCACGTGATCACCGGTGCGCATGGCGGGCTTCTTCCGGTGATCTGCCTCGCCTTTGAAATGCTTGACTTTCTTTCGACATTGATGGTTGGTCGGAAGAAATCGACGATGGCCCAGGTACACATTCTTCCTGCATTTGTCCAGGTATATACTTTCAGTGTCATCTAAACAGTGCGTGCATGCGTGGTATCCTTTGTTTGTCTGTCCTGAAAGGTTACTGAGAGCGGGCCAATCGTTGATGGTCACGAACAGCAATGCCTTAAGGTTAAATTCCTCCTGTCTGTGCTCATCCCATGTACGTACACCGTTTCCATTCCACAGCTGTAAAAGTTCTTCAACTGATGGCCTTAGGTACACATCAATTTCATTGCCGGGTTGCTTAGGGCCTTGGATGAGAACTGGCATCATAATGAACTTCCGCTTCATGCACATCCAAGGAGGAAGGTTATACATACATAGAGTCACGGGCCAGGTGCTGTGATTGCTGCTCTGCTCCCCGAAAGGATTAATGCCATCCGCGCTTAAAGCAAACCATACATTCCTTGGGTCCATTGCAAACTCATCCCAGTACTTTCTCTCGATTTTTCTCCACTGCGACCCGTCAGCGGGTGCTCTCAACTTCCCATCTTTCTTTCGGTTCTCATTGTGCCATCGCATCAACTTGGCATGCTCTTTGTTTCTGAACAGACATTTCAACCGTGGTATTATAGGAGCATACCACATCACCTTCGCAGGAACCCTCTTCCTGAGGGGCTCGCCGTCAACATCACCAGGGTCATCTCGTCTGATCTTATACCGCAACGCACCGCATACCGGGCATGCGTTCAGATCCTTGTATGCACCGCGGTAGAGGATGCAGTCATTAGGGCATGCATGTATCTTCTCCACCTCCAATCCTAGAGGGCATACGACCTTCTTTGCTGCGTATGTACTGTCGGGCAATTCGTTATCCTTTGGAAGCTTCTTCTTCAATATTTTCAGTAGCTTCTCAAATCCTTTGTCAGCCACAGCATTCTCTGCCTTCCACTGCAGCAATTCCAGTACGGTACCGAGCTTTGTGTTGCCATCTTCGCAATTGGGGTATAACCCTTTTTTGTGATCCTCTAACATGCGATCGAACTTCAGCTTCTCCTTTTGACTAATGCATTGCGTCCTTGCATCGACAATGACCCGGCGGAGATCATCATCATCGGGCACATCGTCTGATTCCTCTTGATCTTCAGCAGCTTCACCCGTGGCAGCATCATTGGGCACATCGTCTGGTTCCTCTTGATCTTCACCAGCTCCCCCCGTTGCAGCATCACCGTATTCAGGGGGCACGTAGTTGTCATCGTACTCTTCTTCTTCGCCGTCTTCCATCATAACCCCTATTTCTCCGTGCCTCGTCCAAACATTATAGTGTGGCATGAAACCCTTGTAAAGCAGGTGGGAGTGAAGGATTTTCCGGTTAGAGTAAGACCTCGTATTCCCACATTCAGTGCATGGACAACACATAAAACCATTCTACTTGTTTGCCTCAGCCGCATAGAGAAACTCATGCACGCCCTTAATGTACTCGCGGGTGTGTCTGTCACCGTACATCCATTGCCGGTTCATCTGCGTGCATTATATATAATTAAGTGTCCAAATTAATAGAAGTTCGTCATCACATTAAAACCAAAGTGCATACATATTTCTCATCTAACAACATATAGCTCTCCAGAGCATCTAATTAATTAAACCATACATTGAAACTATGTAAAACATTTCAATGCGAAAACAAATGCGATCATAATTGCAACCAAGGTAACAATTGATCCAACGGCATAATGATACCAAGCCTCAGTATGAATGGCATATTTTCTAATCTTTCTAATCTTCAAGCGCATTGCATCCATCTTGATCTTGTGATCATCGACGACATCCGCAACATGCAACTCCAATATCATCTTCTCCTCCTCAATTTTTTTTATTTTTTCCTTCAACAAATTGTTTTCTTCTTCAACTAAATTTAACCTCTCGACAATAGGGTCGGTTGGCATTTCCGATTCACATACATCCTAGATAAATAAAATCTATGTCACGTTGGTCAGCATAATTTTCATAAACAATAAATGAACCAATAGTTATAAAGATAATATACATACCAAATCCGAATCATAGACAGGACGAGGGCCGACGGGGGCGGATACCAAAAACATCGCACTATATAAGATGCAATAATAAATGTAAGAAAATGATACAAGTATCTATCTAAACATACAAGTAAGAATATTTTTCCTTTCAGAAAGAAGATAAGAACAAGAGGCTCACCACGGTGGTGTCGGTGATGAGATCGGCGCGGGTGATCGACGGCGGTGAAGACGGGGACGGGGCGTGACGGACCACTAAATCTAGACAAATCTCGAGGAAAATGGAGCTTGGAGGTCGAGCTTCGAGAGAAGAAAGCTTAAGTAGTGTGGCTCGGGCATTCCATCGAACACCTCATGTGCATAGGAGGTGAGCTAGAGCACCACAAAGCCCTCTCCCCCTCGGACAGAAAAAACAGAGCACTGTGCTCTGCTCTTGCGCGAGGGGGTATATATAGGCACCTCATTGGTCCCGGTTGATGACATGAACCGGGACTAAAGGGAAGCCTTTGGTCCCGGTTCAAGCCACCAACCGGGACCAATGGTGGTGGGCCAGGAGCGAGGTCCATTGGTCCCGGTTCGTCCCACCAACCGGGACCAAAAGGTCCAGACGAACCGGGACCAATGGCCCACGTGGCCCGGCCGGCCCCCTGGGCTCATGAACCGGGACCAATGCCCACATTGGTCCCGGTTCTAGACTGAACCGGGACTAATGGGC
Source organism: Triticum urartu (assembly GCF_003073215.2). NCBI lineage: Eukaryota > Viridiplantae > Streptophyta > Magnoliopsida > Poales > Poaceae > Triticum > Triticum urartu. The sequence continues at coordinate 674,405,861 of NC_053028.1, forward strand.
TGAGCCGGCCTGGACCATAGCCCTGTTTTCTACTAGTGTACTGACGGCAGATTTACAAAATAGTGGATTTTTTTATAAGAATATGACAAAGGGACACAAAATTATAGTAGTTTTATGCTATTTACTCTGGCAAGTGTAGCAACCTCATTTGGATGGAAGAGTGGATGCACAATCTCACAAAAAAAACATGCATTCCATTTAACAAAAAATATAGAAAGTCAATAGCTATATTCAGTGCTACACCTGCAGACCATCAACCTCCTATTCAGTGTGGAATACATAGATCCCATCCATCTAGGTACAGGCAAGCAACTACGTCTATGCCGCTTCCCCGACACACCAACCTATCCCTTCCGCGACCCCCCGTGCGGCGGTGTGCTGCACCGGGGCCTCCCTTGCCGGCGCCCGAGGGCCTCTCCCCTCACACCCTCCCCTCCCTTCGCCGCCGCCAGAGGCGCTATCGGCCAAAGCCCGTGCAACATGGTGGCGACATCGCTCTTGCTGGTCGTGGCCGGGCGTAGTCGTGGTGATGCCCACTCCCACTCCTGTTGTTACGGTAGTGCGTGGCGGCGGCAGCCAGAGTTACGACGGCGGAAGGTGGCTGGTAGCAGTGGCGGCGCGGGGTCGATCTACTCCCGATGGGCTTATCAACGGTCTATGGATTTGCACGCATCACTTGGGTGCCGGGGCGCTGGGATCCTCCTTTTTGCTGGAGATGGGCATTGAGATATGGTTGATCTTGTGATCTCATGTCTCATAAAATAATTGGCCTGGCGGAGGCCCTAGTGGTCTTCACGTGAAGTCACCGTTCTACCTGTAATCGGTCCTCTTTGATCTAGCCATCAGTGAGTTCCCGATTTCTCCTTCGAAGGAAAACAAGGACAAGTGTATATGAAGCTCTTTGGACACTTTGATTGGATAGGGACCGGTCGTGTGCCCCCGCAACAAGCTTCATCTGGATATCGCAAAGCTCTATTTTTGTTGACACCTTGGGACATGTCTGCACCAAAATTTTCAAGGGATCAACATATGTGTAGAATGCCATGGAATGATTGGAGGAACTGCAAGTGACGAAGGTGGGCTCTTTGATGCGATGAACACATTACTTCACATGCAGTTGTTCAGACTTGGCTTGCGGGATATCAATATATTCCCATCCAAACCGGGCACGAGTTCCCTTGAGTCTAGTGGTTCGTGACTTGTAGTAGTAGCCTCCTCTAGTGGGGGTGGCAGCATTGGGGGACTTCTTTGTTGGTGGTGCTCAATTGAGTAGCGAGTCGCCATTTCAGGGTGAAACCCCAAGGTCTGGCCTTTATTAGTTGTGCCTGGCAGTGGCTTTGTTGAAGGCATTGTTTTTGGAACACAACCTTTCTCCAGGGTGAAAGCATACGATCTTTGATTGAGCAACGACAACGCTTGTGCATTGTTTCCTTTCTGGAGGCGTTGCTTTTGAAGAACCTTTTTTTCTAGTCTGGGTGTTGTCTCTGGTGATGGTTAGGTGGGTGTTTGATCACCATGGCAGCGTCTTTTATTTTCTTCTTTTTATTTTCTTTTTCAGCTATGTGCATCCTAAATATTTTTAGACATTTTGTTGGTGCAGACACTAGGTGTAATTGGTATCTACTTGATATTAATATATTCCCTTTTAAAAAAACGACTATGCCGGTTATCTTCACTGAGCAAGCCACTATGGACAGTACTTGAGACAACCCCCGTAATTTTGGTTTTCTCAAGTCAAGTTCCGAGGAAATATAAAACAAACATTGTGTCACACACGCACACATGCACCCCATCACATATACGTTAGATTTGTGAGTCATTAGGAGAAGGTCAGCTTGCAGCTGGCTGATTCCCAGCAGTGGGTCTAGTCTGCACCATTGCTCGATGAAGCCGACTAGATGAGAAGCAGGTGCAGACAGTGAAAGGAAATAGATACTAGAACCAATAGTAGTCGGAGTCCCCTCTTGATCTATACAGTTCAGAGCTTGTCTGCGGTGTGCAGTTCCCGCCATACTTTCTTTTTATCATGACATCCATTTCTTCTAGCGATCAATGTCCAAGGTCAAGACGTGTTAAAAAAGTCTGAGCACAACAGGAAGTATGTCCTTTATTTCTATTATATACGAGGAACCCATGTCTCTCTCAATGTGTTTGCAACAAAGAAAAGTGTAGGAAAACACCTGCACGTAGGAACATTAGACACTTCCCCACCGGGAATATACGTATTGGCATATGTAGCGTGAAGGGAAGTTAGACATACAATGCTCCAAATACATGTATGTATATGAGAAAAAGGCTTTCGCCCCGCTATATTGATATAGCAACTGCCCGATACAACCAAGAGTTCAATGCTGGGGCAAACAGCACAAGCATGCCCAAAAGAAACAAAAGAGAAAGAAGAGAGAAAATAACGTCAACAGCATATATTCCGGTATGTATATTCAAGTTAATTGGACACATACGTAACGACCCCAGATGGACAATTCCGTACTTCCTAGACACATCCCCAGACCATGCATGTTTCAAGGGGGAGCAAACAATCAGTGAGCCAGCTAGCCCTGTGACCAATCAGCTCGTAGGCAAGGAATTTTGCACTTGAGGTCAACGGAATGAATAAACTCGGTGGTTCCATCTGAGCTTGGAGGAGACGAAGCTTTGAAGAATAGGAGTGATGCAATCATGGTCATTGAGTATGTAGCTAGTTTGTTGCATTGCATATGCATCATGGAGATTCGAACACGTGAATGTTGGGCCGCATTCACTGGGTTTATTTTTCGTCCAGCCATTGTGATGATGACCCTATCATTCTCTTTGATATTGCTGTTCAAGTGTACCAATCACAATCTTCTGGTGCAATACTGGGAAGGACACAAAAGCACGGGTTACATCGACCCCGTCTGCTCAAAGTGAACTTTTGTTCTTGTGACTTATTTTCCAAAAATACGTTATGCGGCTGGCCAAAATTACAGGAAAGAAAATCATGTGAACGACGGAAAGATTTCAAGACGTGAACCATCCCGATTTTGGACAACCAATATATATTGATTTCTGAAAACTCTTGACACAACCTAGTAAGTCCAAATGGATCCAGTTTATCGTATACTTTTGTTCATACTTTATATTTTGTAGATGTGGATGTGCATCCAAGTACATAAAGTACATAAAGTTCACTTGGTTGAAAACTGGATGTGCATCCAAGTATCCATCCAAGTACATAAAGTTCACTTGGTTGAAAAGTGGATGTGCAAACTCCAACAAAATTCTGCAATTCATAAAAATAAAATAGCAAGCCAATCACTCGTCTTAAATACTACACACCATCCACCTTGTCGATGAGTTAGCACCTAGTGTAATTTCTCTAACCTACCCATCAAGTTTCCATCCATATATATGCCTCCCGCCGATACCTATCTACTGTGTTAAGCATATATTATCCATTTCTTGCGGGAATGCCTATTTTATCTCAAGTGAGCTTCCCGTATAGTACCCAAGATATAGTCCATATTTGGCTTTTGTTAAAGTTGAGGCAATAAGAACATATGCTCCGAACACACTCAAACTATGACAAATATGTTGATTTGAGAGGCATTAGGAAGATATCAGCTTGTACCTAGTAAACGTCCTGTGGGGCATCTACTCTGCATCATTACTTTCAATGCATGGAATTAGTGACATTGACAAGTACTTTTACAACAAGTCTTTGCAGAAGATCTTGTCAAGGATGAGCGGCAACAGGGAGGTTTGAGTGCATGCCATCCGACGTGAAAGTAACCAAGCTAGCTATGAAGTAGCTAAGATAGGGAGAGTTGAGATTGAAACGATCTGGTTACAATCTCTTGAGAGGGTTGTACACATTTGTGCAATGGATCTGCTTGGTCCAGTTTAATTAATTCAATACCCTTTCCCCACACAGAGAAAAACATCAAGTCTTTGTGGACCATTTATTTTCATGAGTTAATGGCCCAAATACAGCAATACTACATCAGAATTCCGGTAGTATATTCTGGCTTCAAGGGTATATTGGGTAGTTCGCTGCTATAAACCCTGCAGAGCCAGCCTCCCTAAAAAATAGAACGGGGATAGAATAGGAATTTCATATCATCCCTTTTTTATATCAAAATCGATCGTTTCGACGAGACGAAGACAATCCGTGTAGATCGTTTTTCCATACGAGGCAGTCTTGGGAGCGTAATCAGCCGAATAGTGTTCTGAATACAAAATCTCGGTATTTCGAACACAACTTCGGCCTTCGAGATGAGATCGGATGGCGATGGCCCAAACATCAAAGTTTCCCCTTTTGACGATACAGAACTTTCTTAGTTTGAGCACTTCTCCATTTGAATCCATCTTAATTAAGTTCTTGGTCGTGCCAAAATTTGGTGTCAACACATGCCCCCCTGTTTTTTTGGCAAACTTGTGTGCCGAAAAATAACTTGCACGATGCTTTTTCTACGGACGATGTCAACACTTCATCGGCCATTTATATTTCTGAGGGCGATAATTATGTATCGGCCATGTTTATGCTAAGGGCGATAGTTATTTATCGGCCATGTCTTTGCTTAGTACGATAGTCATATATAGGTCGTTGCTTATTTGAACCTCTTGATGCAACTTGGGTGAAAATATCTCAATTTATATAATAATCCGATGATAAGGTTCCATAGATATGTATCTCAAAGCCATCCTCCGAACCATATTATTCACCCTTTGGCTAGGATTTTGCAGATAATCAAGAATGAACTTCCTCCAATCCTTGCTTTTGCCTGCATAAAAGTTTCATTAGTGGCCGAGGTGGTGAGCTCCAATTCGGCCTTACCTATGTTGGCAAGAATAAGTATCGGCTATTGATAGATGTGCAATACATCATGACGGACATGGTAGCCGGATGCTTGCTGTGCCAACTCTTTCGAATTGTCATGTCTAGATATATGAACAATTTTAAAGAAACCCAAGGTAAATCTTGTATCTAAACATACCAAAAGATAAACTATATGTGATTCGTCAAAACATTGATAACCCTTGGATATTTTTTGCACTACTAATAACGAATCACCGGAAGCCTCAATATGTATAACACCTATAGCAAGGCAAAGCTCCAATCCGAATGACAATGCATATTCGGCTTTGATCATTGTGCAAAAATATTTTAAGCGGCATGAGGCTTCACAAAATAGAACCATAAGGAGATATATAAAACAACACCAACACCTTGGCCATTGCTACAAATTTAACCATCAATATATAATCTCCATGGTACTAGAGAGATCAAGATAAAATCAATATTATGCATGATGTCAATATGATGCTCAATAATAAAATCAACCATGATTTGGCCTTACGTAAATTCTGAAAACTAGTAAGCCAAAGCACACCCAATCAAAACATAAGTTCACTTTGCAATCTTGGTGAATTGGTCTATGCATAATATCTTCAATGGCATCAATTTGAAAAATTCCTTTGCAAGCATTTATCTCAATCTCTACTCAAACTAAGGACGATGTTAGAATACCACACCGGCCATTGTTAGATATATTCTTAGGGCGATAGATAAATGTCGGTCATTACTATGAGGTCCATGTATAATTCACCCACCAAAGTATGTATAGCCGAAATAAACAAATGAAATAGAAATAAAATATTTCGGCCCCTTTGTATTAACAACAAAGATGTAACTAACCAAATGTATAGTGATTTGGTAATACCCTGTCATGATATAGAAAATTATGTTGCATCCATGGATCAAAATAAATCCATGGAGGGTAATTAATCATACCACTGGATGAATTCCATGGCAAAGGCATCAATGGCATGATTGAAGAAAATGGATGATGTGCTAACCGAAGATTTTTATGTTGTGATGCACACCTTCGGCCTAACTGTTTCTTTCTTCCATTCTTCTCTTTCTTCACTTTTATTGTACTTGTTGTAGTAGAAGCATGCACATCCCTTTTTTATGATTAACCCTCTTGGTAACCCATGCCATGTTCTTCTGTCTCAGCTCTTGTGCACTAAAATTTTGCAATTCCCTCTTTTACCAATACGATAAACCGAGTGGGCATCACGGCTGTGATTCTGTTTTGACCTTGTGCACTCTCAACTTCTTTTCTTCAGATTTGGCACTTTGACTCTCAATAATTGGTTGCTTTGTATCATTGCCTTTAGTAGCCAATGTCAACACTTTAATTGGCTCTTTTTCATTTGAGATCAAATCTGAAGTTGCACCATTACGACCATCTTTTTTAACACGGTAAACTTGCTTGACCACCTCTTTCTTCTTCCTTGAGCTTTGAACCGATTCCTTATGATTGAAACGGTCTTTAACATGTGATTGTTCAAATGTTGATCTTCTCGGAGCTGCATAATATTGATGAGATGGTCTAAAATAAGATGGAAAATGTGCCCTTGTATCATACCTATCCCATGATGGATATGAGTTTACATGAGCATAGGGAGGCATCCATGGCATTGGCATTGGCAGCCCAAAATAAGGATATGAGTATGTTGCATTATAATTCCCACTTTGCCAATACCGATCCTCACATTTGCACCTTGGGGGTGATCTTGGTTTCTTTGCATGATTTGGCCGGTGAGTATTCTTATCTTCACTCTTCCTTTTATATTTATCCAATAGTTCAGCAAAGGTGATTTTTGATCTCTTACACTTGCGCTTATTTCGGCCTTTGTTTTCTTTTGGTTTGCTTTCCTTGATCATTGGATTTGCTTGTTGCCCCCCAGTCCTTGGCGTCTTCATTGTAGCTTCGATGGAATTCTCGCCCTCAAGTTTATGTTCATTGTGCGCTTCAACAACTTCTTTATTTGAAAGCTTGATCCCGTCACCTGCAGTTTTTACCTTCTCTTTAGATGGATCGGCTTGAAGTAGTCGATGCAAAAACCTTTTGCCATCAAGACCAATCGGAATAGACTGGTCATCCTTTGGTGTTTCAACAATTCTCAATCGTCCTTTATCAATGGCCGATTTAAATATTTGACGAAACATATTGCAATCCTCAAAATTATGTTTGAACGAATGATGCAACCTACAATACATTCTTCCTTGAATTGATGGCTTGACATGGTGATCAAGAATTCTTATGTAATTATTTTTCAGTAACAAATCAAATATTTGATCACACATGCTTGAACTGAAGGTAAACTTTTTATTTTCTAGCCGATCTTGCTGTGAGAACGGCTTTGGAGTTAAGCAAACAAATGGTTCAAATTTTGTATCACCCCATTCGGCTATGAATATTATTTTGCATTCTCTTACTGATGTCATTGGATAAGATGTTATACTAGCATCGGTTTTCTGAAAAGAATCTAACCTTGGCTTTAAGTTTCTGAAACAAAAATAGTTAGAACATGCATGCCTCAATTGAGACCAAGAGTAAGCCAAGTATGAAACAAGCAAAGCTACCCATGTAGATACGAACTTTAAATACAGCAACAGGGAAAGCTTTGGCTGCAACAATAAGTCATTATCGGTCTTTATAAATGGTGCAATGGGTTGACCGATATATTCTATAACGATTTTATTGCTAACAAGTAAATTACCCTTCTTCATTGATCTTTCAACATTACATAAGAGGATTTTTCTAATAGATGTATCAGCAATAAAGTTTTGACCAAATCTGAAAATAGGTAAATTACTTGCTAAACATACCTCTTCAAATATGTTGGGAGAGCATGATGGTGGTGTGACTTGAACAATATATTCATCCGCCTTTGGATGGCTCCCCAACGCCTCTTCATCATCTTTTTCTTGATTCCGTGCATCATTATACTAAAGATTTTTGTCGGTTGTACTTTTTTCTGCCACTTGTTCTTGTTCTTGAAGCTCATCAATTTCTATAGCACGAAACTCATAGGGTAGGAAGTAGGTTCCATTAACTTCAGAAAAATCAAGCACCGTTGTTTTCCTATGCTTGCCATGCCATTTCTTAGTGATGCTTGCCTCGTTGGATTTGATGGGTTCAGAATATATACTTCTTGATTCGGCTTTTTCAGCTGAAGCACTTTCATGTTCTGAATCATCTTTCTTTACATCGGTTATATCAATTGGCAAGGCTTCTTTTCTTTGAGCCAATTCCTTATCAATTCTCTCTTGGCGAAGTACTTGCACTCTATCGCGCAAAGCTTTAACTCCCCTCTCAATTTCATCCCGCTCTAGATCAGTTTTCCCCCCAATGCTTTTAGGATCTTTCGGCAATGAAGTGTTAGTGTTGCTAAAATTTTGCAATTGTGTAGGGGGTGTATTATATGTTGCGGTACTAGGTGGAGGTGTATGCACTGCTGTATAACCATATGCTCTCTCACCAATACTATCAATTGATGAAGTTTCATCTTCCTACAAAACTCTAGCCTTTATTGCAGCATAATCAGGAAACAACCCCTTCTCATATTGTTCAAGACAAAGAGCACTAATTCTCTTGTTTTGGGCCAAGCTCTTTTTTAATGCAGCCACAACCGCTTCTGGAAGGGATTGCCCCACAATACTTTCATATTCTTTCGGCAATGATTCGTGAGTGTTGCCGAAATTGTTGAATTGCGTAGAGTATGCATTATATGCTACAGTATTTGATGACGGCACATGTGTTCTTGTTAAATTTTCACTTATTCGGCTGCGACCATGAAGATGCGGGGCCGAATTATGAACATCTACAGTTGCATACGGTGCTGAAAAATTACTAACATGAGGTGTATCATATGATGGTTGAGAGTAACTGGCCGAATAGCTAGTAGTAGCATGGCCAATTCTCCCATCCATCGGCAAGGTTGGATTCGCATATTGCAAATTAGTTGCCGATGAATAAAAAGGTGAAACACTTTCTTGTATGCTATTGTAAATTTTAACATGCGGTGTTTCAAATTGATTAGCCAAACCCATCATGTTGTTCATCGACATATGGATTTGTGGCGTTGCCGATGCATGGGAGTTTGGATACATATGTTGTACATTGCTAAAATCGTAAGAATTTGAAGCATGAAGATTGTTTTGCATCGGCCCTTGCGCATAATTACATGCATGATTGATAAAACTAGGGCTAACCGATACATTATGCTCATTAGGTGATCTAGCAACAACATATGGATTATTTACATCAACAAAGGGGAATTGGGTATTCATATTACCCTTGTAGATTGCAGCAACTTGATGACGATCTCTTTGTAGCAATAACGGGTTGGAGACCGTTCAAAGCTTCGTCCCCAACGGAGTCGCCAAAAAGTGTGTTCGCACACGAACACGTCACCGTGTACCTCCAACGCCGAGGGTGATGCACCGCAGCTCACGTCGAAGGAGACCCGTCCGGAAGCGCGGTACGCAAGCAATCCGGCGGGCGCTTTTGATGACCCGAAACCCCACGCGCCCGGGAGGGACCCCGTCAAGGCGAGCGGCGGCTATGGGCTGCCCTAGGTCGACCTGATCACCCCTAGGGCCTCGAGGTTCGCCGCCGTGCAACAAGAAGAACAGACGAAGAACGAGGAAGAAGAAAACTAGGGTTAAGGAGAAAAGATAAAAGATAAAAAGTGGTAGATGATTTGATCGATTGTGTGTTGTTCAATCGGCCGTCACCCCTTAGATATATATGAGGCGGCTGGACTTCCCGTGCAAGGAAAAGGCTTGGATTCACGTCCAAAACCCTAGTCAAATTCGCATTGCTTTTGTCCAAACTTTCCAAAACTGTTCGGTTTAAACTGGCTGCACCTTGCGGATCATTTTTGTGGTGGTAAACATCCTCGGATGGAAACGAGTCCAAAAGCAATCTTGATTGTTTCAACGAGACGAACAACTTTCATGTTGAACGTTTTTTGATATGACGCCATCTTATGGGCCAAAACGGTCACGCAAAACACCTGTTCACTCGCCCTACCCATCAGACATAGGTCTGGTGGGGCGCGCCACATCACGCTTCATGAGAGGGCTGCACTCCGATAGCTCTAACTTTTGCATACAAACTCGGATTGGAACGATTTTTATATCAACATCGATCGTTTCGACGAGACGAAAACAATCCGTGTAAATTATTTTTCCATACGAGGCAGTTTTGGGAGCGTAATTAGTAGAATAGTGTTCTGAATACAAAATCTCGGTATTTCAAACACAACTTCGGCTTTCGAGATGAGATCGGATGGCGATGGCCCAAACATCAAAGTTTCATTTTTTGACGATACGGAACTTTCTTAGTTTGAGAACTTCTCCATTTGAAGCCATCTTAATTAAGTTTTTGATCGTGCCAAAATTTGGTGTCAACACAGACGGAACGGGCAGTGGGTCAAAGAGGACGATTTGGCCGCATCTATAAGGATGCAGCGCAGGCCGCTCCGCCGCGTCCTCCGCTACCTCGAGGAATATAAGATAGTATCGAGGGACCACCAGAAGGGGCCAGCGCCAGCAGAACCAGCCGCCGCTGCTGATGATTGTGCCAAGGAAGGTGACGAGAAGGAGAAGGAGAAGCTGCACCTAAGATCCTACTGCTGCCTAGACTACGCTCAGGCCTGCGACGCCGTCAGGTACCGGATACACGACATGAGGAAGAAGATCAGGGACGAGCTGCCGGCAGATAGCAGAGCCACGATCCAGTAGTACCTTTCCCTGACTGCGGGAGAAAGTACTCGGCATTGGACGCCCTGAGACTTATCACCGACGACTACGAGGGCTTCCACTGCGAGCACTGTTGCGGTGAACTGGTCGTAGAAAACGCTGCCACGATCACGACTGACGAAGCTGCTGGCGACGATGGCAATGGCGCACGGTAGCATAGGCAGATTGAGAAGTTTTAGGACATGCAACAGCGGATGGAGGAGCTGCTGCCATTGCAGGCGCAGATCCAAAGGGTGGAGGGCCTGGCCGCTCCAGAGTTCATGAGGCTGCGGTAGTGGCACAAAGCAAATAATATTGTTGATGCAGCAGATGCAGTTCCGTGTCGCCCAGCAGAGACAGAGTTTGACGTTGGAATATTATTGCCTCCTGGTGCACATCAGTTTGGCACGAGCGGTGGTTCAAGGTTGAAAGACTTTCCCCCATGGATGATCACAAAAAGAATGGATTTTACAAAACAGACTTGTGGAGAAGTAGAAGCGGATGAAAACTGGATGATAAAAAGATGAACTCAAACGAAGAAGAGAAGTGTTTAGGAGCAAGAATACGCCAAGGCTTTTTATGAAGCCCTTTGGAAACAAATATCAAACGTGAGGATGAGATGACGGCATGGACGAAGAAGCTGGGATCAAGTGCGAAGATGGCTAAAGGGCATAATCAACATTAGAAAAGAAAATCTGCGTCTATGCCGCCTACTTTTAAAGTCATAGTTGATAAATTGAACATTATTAAATTAATTTGCTATTTCTTTTTTTTGCGGGGGAAAAAGGATTTGTATTAATCAACCTGAATCAAGCTGATCCAGTACACAAAGATTTACAATCCCTTCAAGGCCAGAACCCAGCCAAACTGCAGTTTTTATGTCTGTACGAGCTATACGAGCAAGCTCGTGACTAACCTGATTCCTCTCACGTTTAATAGCCTTCACCTGGACCCTCCTATCACCCCTGGTTAGCATTTTGATCTCCTTGACTAGTGCAGCATCCTTAGATCGATCAACAACAGCTTGGCTGATCATCATTGCAGCCACTGAGCTGTCCGTTTCAATGATAAAAGGCAACGAACTCCATTCCAGCGCAAGAGAAATTCCCTCTTTGCACGCCTCCAACTCAGCTCGTAGTGCATTATCACATGCAAACAAGTGTCTGCATGAAGTGAAGATAATGTTGCCGTCGCTGTTCCTCAGGACCATACCAGCTCCACCATTACCTGCGTGCTCGGAGAAGGCACCGTCGACGTTCAGCTTTAGCCATCCAGCAGGGGGAGGCTCCCACTTCTCTGTTGGTCGCGGATCTGTGCCTCTCGTGCTCGGCGCCGGCGCAGCAACTACACCAGCTAGGCATGCCGGGTCTGTGAGCACCATTTTGCCTTTTACAACATCTCCCATTGGGTGCTGCTGAATACAGAGAAGTGAAGAAATATAGCTATGCAAGAATCTGCAGGAAACTTCTGTGGGGGGGGCGGTTCCTTGTCATGAATGATCTCATTACGAATGTGCCATGATCTCCAGAATATCATTAGGGCCACCATGCGAGAAGTATCCGAGAGGGGCTCCAGAACACCGAATAACCACTCCGGCCCCGTGTTCTGGATCAAACCGATGTCCGGAAGAATCCAGTCCTTCGCCATCGCGCCCCATAGGTCCTTTGCCCGTGGACATCTGCACATAGCATGGAAGACATCCTCGCGTTCCACACCACAAAGTGGACACATATCATTAGGCTCCAAAGTTCTAGAAAATTTATTAGCCCAAGTAGCAAGGGAGTTTGAGACCAGCCGCCATGCAAACACTCGTACCTTTGGGGGAGCAGGGCACCCCCATATGGTCTTCCAGATGGCGCGACGACCATCCGGTGCCCTGCTCGAGGCGCTTGCCGATGGACGCTCGCGCTCGTCCATGGCAAAGCGGTAGGCTGACCGAACGGAGAAGACACCAGATTTCTCCGGAGCCCAGGCTAGGACATCCTCCGTGGCGCGTGGAGAGGTCTTGATGCTTGTGATGATGTCGATGTCGACTGGCAGGAAGTGACGACGAAGAAGGTCCAACCTCCAAGCACCTCTCGCATCCATCAGGTCCGAGACCCTTCGAAGTCTACACGTGCCTTGCGAGGTAATGAGCTGGCCTGAGGGTGACCGAGGCAGCCATCGATCCCGCCAAATGCGAATTTGTGTCCCACTGCCGACCCGCCACACCAGCCCCTTTTTGAGGAGTTCGAGGCCATGTTGGATCGCTTGCCAGGTAACAGATGAGTTCCCAGAGAACACTGTGTCCTCTAGCCGTCCGTCGGGGTAATAGCGAGCTTTTAACACCTGCGCACAAAGACTATTGGGTTTAATTAGAAGACGCCAAGACTGCCTCGCTAGCAGGGCCTGATTAAACACCCTGAAGTCACGGAATCCCAGACCACCGCACTGTTTATGCCTTTGGATCTCTGGCCAAGCCATCCAGTGTGTTTTCCGCTTACCCTCCTTCAAACCCCACCAGAAATTTCTAACCATTCTGTTCAGGTCATCACATACAGACATGGGCAACTTGAAGATCCCCATCATATAAGTGGGAATAGCTTGGAGAACAGCTTTGATCATTGTTTCCTTCCCTGCGAGAGAAAGTGTATCTCCCCAAGCAATAATCCTTTTCATTAAGCGTGCCTGTAGGTTTTGGAATTTACCCTTGGACATCCTACCTTCAGGCGTTGGCAACCCCAAGTACTTTTCTTCAAAAGTGGTGAGCTGAACCTGTAGAGTCATACGCACATTTTCCTTATAGATCTCAGGACAATGCTTCCCAAACAAAATGCTGCATTTAGCCGGATTAATTAGCTGCCCCGTGGCCCCTTCATAAGCCAAAATAATATTGCGGATATTCTCTGCTTCTTGTGGGTCAGCCTTGAAGAAGAGCAAGGTGTCGTCCGCGAACAGCAAGTGAGATATTCCTGGAGCTCTTCTGCATACCTTCAGGGATGAGAATTTTCTCTTTTCCTCTCCATCCTTTAACAAAGCAGATAACCCATCAGCAATAAACAGGAACAAAAATGGTGAAAGGGGATCACCTTGCCGTAGCCCGCGCGACGATGCGAACGAATCCAAGAGGGTGCCATTAAATTTGATAGTGTATCTAACCGAGGTGACACAAGTCATAATCCAGTTCACCCATCGGTCAGCGAAACCCAACTTTTGCATCGTCCGCCTCAAGAACCCCCAGTCAACCCTGTCATAAGCTTTAGACAGATCCAGCTTATAGGCGCAGAAACTTTTCGCTGGGTCTTTCTCCTGCTGAATATGGTGAATGCACTCAAATGCAACGAGAACATTATCTGTAATCAGTCTACCTGGAACGAAAGCGCTCTGTTCTGGTGATATGATGTCCTCCAACATAGGTCTTAGCCTGTTCACTAGGCACTTCGACACCACTTTATAAATAACATTGCATAAACTTATGGGCCTAAAATCAGTAAGCTTTACCGGATTATCAATTTTTGGGATGAGAACAATGGCAGTGTCGTTCACCCCCTCTGGCATAATCCCTGACCGGAAAAACTCCTTTACAGCGGCAGTGACTTGGGCCTTCATGACCAACCAGTTTTTCTGGAACACACGGGCTGGGAAGCCGTCCGGCCCTGGCGCTTTCAAAGGACCAATCTGAAAAAGCGCATCTCCTATCTCCTTATCAGAGAACTCTGCACATAGTTTGTCATTCATACCATTAGTAACACGAGTGCCAAGAAGATTAACTATTGGGTCTGCACAAAGGGATGGATCGGCAGTAAAAAGCTTGGTAAAATACTCGGTGACCATATCAGCCATCTTGGTGCTCTCCTTCTGTACTTCCCCAGACTCATCAGCAAGAGATTTAATACGATTTTTCCGTGCCCGCCAAACCGCCTTACGATGAAAAAAATTAGTGTTCCGGTCGCCTTCTCGTAGCCAGTCAATACGAGACCGTTGCATCCAAATCATTTCCTCCCTATAGAGTAATTCATTCAGGCGGTCTCTGGCTTCCCTGATGGTTCTTTGATCTGCATTCATAGCCATTAGTTCCTCAAGGCGGGTACGTGATTTATTAATCTCTTTTATCACGTTACCAATTTTTTTCTTACTCCACCCTTGCAACGCATGCATGAGCTCCCCTAGGGCCGCTGCAACGTCGCCTAGGTCCCCCATACTACCAGCCGCTGTCCAAGCCTGTAGGATCACCTCCGGCAGTGCGTGGTCACGTTCCCACACCACCTCATAGTGGCGACACCTCCTGCCCGCCTTCTCCCTAGGCGGTTCAGGAACCCACTGAAGGAGGATCGGGGCATGGTCAGAGGTTGGTGCCACCAAGTGTTGGACTTTCGCCTCCATGAATAAATCACGCCACAGATTATTTGCCACTGCCTGGTCCAGCCGCACCTTGACATTTGCTCGTCCGGACCGCCGGTTATCATATGTGTACGGCAGTCCTGAAAAACCAAGATCACCTAGTCCACATAATTCCAATACATCACGAAAATCAATCATCTGACCTATCGGGCGAGGAGTATCAGAGAAGTGCTCGAATCCCCACATGGCCTCGTTGAAGTCGCCAATCACCGCCCATGGCATGTCTACCCGAAGGTGAAGATCCCGAAGGAGCGACCACATATGGTGTCGGTGCTCCGTCCGGGGCTCGCCGTAGACGCAAGTGAGCCTCCAAGGTGGCTCACCTGCTACAGCAGTCACATACGCATCAATGTATCGTTCATTCATATCTTTTACATCAACTTGCACAGATTCGTGCCAATATAGTGCGAGACCTCCACTAAGACCATTGCTATCAACTGCCTCGAAACCACTCAAGCCTAATCGAGGGCGATATCTTTTCATTTTTTCTTTTGACTGTCTAGTTTCGCATAAAAAGACAATACAAGGGGAATGGGTTTGCACCAAACTCACGAGATCCCGAACTGTCCGAGAGTTCCCTCCCCCTCGGCAGTTCCAACTTAAGGTACTCATTGCTCCTGACGGGGCGCCACTGATGGCCCCGTCAGTTGACCGGCAGCCCCAGGGCCGGTTGCCTCCATGGTATCATCCCTCTCCTTCTCCAAAGCGACAGACGCCGCATAACCTCCCATCTCACCTAGCCTCTGCTTCTCTGGTGTCCCCTCGGGTTTATCCTTCACGCTCACCTTGGCGTGCACTACCAAAGCAGTGCCCAGAGTATCCTGATAACCAGCATCCAGAAGGTCACTAGTGTTGTGTTTATCAAGAGTGGATGTGTCCTCTGACATCTCTGCATCTGCAGCGCGGGCGTTCGACAAGAGGTATTGCAAGGCCAGGATCATATTGGACCTCCAGGGGACAAGTGAGTTGTGCCACTGTTGGCCCGCTGCATACGACTCAAGTTGGATAGCAACGAACGCCTCCTGCACCTGTGTTGCAGCTGCACTTGCCACACTGGTAGTACTAATCTGCTGTAGCATCTCTGTTAGCCAAGTCCACGAACTCAGGTTGAACAGCAACGAACGCCCCCTGCGCCGAACAGTAGCTGGACTGCCAAGTCCACGCATCTCCTGGTAAGCTGTATTGGCTTTGTGAACACCTTGCCGGCCTTCTCTACGGCTGCTCCTACTGAAGGTAGAATCTGCATCAGGGGCGAAACTGAGGCCCCTGTACACCGCCACGGTGGCCGGCGCGCATGCACTACCTACCAGGGCAACCCCGGTTCCACCATCAGACGGCTTCGGGCGGGTAGCGTCCACTAGGGGAGCCCCATAATCGCCCCCACCGCCTTCCGGTTTCTCCATGGTTGCAGCCAGCAGGATCACAAAGGGGGACGCAGCCGGTGACATCGCAACGCATGGAGCTAGTTTGTCCGGCGACCTGCCTGTTGGAGTGGTGCGATCCGGTGGCTTCCTGACCTTAAGGAAAACTGCGAACCTTGCCTTCAATCTGGCTGCATATGCGGTGTTGCTCCGATGTGTTTCCTTAGCAAACGGGTTTAGGGTTGTGCAGCCGCCAAACTCTATCATAGATGAGAGCTGCGGACCGAGCCGATCAGGGAGTCCCGACGGCAAGCGCGCGGACGGGGCCGCAAGGTGTCCATAGGGCAGACGTCGTCTGCACATGGGACGGCAGCCGGTAGGGGCCGAAGCCACGCCGGACGGGGGCGGCGGCTGCGCCGCCGCCATGGTGTCGCCAGGGTTACCTAACCCTAGAGCAGGTTTGGCCATTGACTAATTTAATTTGCTATTTCACTGTCACCTACTCCCTTTGTAAAGAAATATAAGAGCATTTAGATCACTATTTTGATGATCTAAACACTCTTACATTTCTTTACGGACAGTGTACTTTCTAAATTCCGTTTTCAGTTACTTGAACATTATCGAACTAGCACCATGATCTACATAAAGACGGTCAAGTTTCTCAGTGGTTGGCCGTTTGCCGATTGTAAACTCATGGGCACTCGCATATACGTTGTTTGCGGAGTGTCCAAAGAAAAAGTCAGCAAACAAATTACACCCGGTCCCCCCAAAAAAAAACAAAATAATCGCCATATAGAGATTGCTCAGCAAAGGACGCGAAAGACACTCGTAAAACACAGAGGGCACCGCAAACCCGGTGCCACGTCTACCTACCCATTGCCTTTAACAACTCCATGAAGGCGGGAGTTGTATGTCGAGTGTTCATTGAAAAGTCCTCAGCCTATTTTTGCACTTTTTAAACTATATATGGTCGACATTTGCCGAGCACCCGGTAATAAACACTCTTTTCGTCCCAAATTACTTGTTACGGAAATGGATAGAATGGATATATCTAGACTCTACCGGAATATTCTTCCATTTTTAGTGCACAAATATTTTCCCTTTTCCCTTTCATTTGTGTTTATTTATTATATTTTAGTTCTTTCCCCTGTCTTTCTCACTAATTCTTGCCGTGTTTCTCTACCGCCAGTTTTTACCCGCCCTTTCTTTTCCGTTTGTTTTCGTCCTCTTTCTTGACCACCACTTTGCATCTTTAAAGTTAGGGCCCTCAATTACGAGGGCATGTACAATGGTGCTATCTTAGGAGTGTCACGCAAAATAAATAATAAGGTGGAGGAAAGAGAACTAATGAGAAAATGTTTGTCTTCTCTTAAATACAATATGTCTCACCACCTTTTTAGAAATAACTATTTTTTAAAGATAGAGCTAAGAGATGACCTATTGTAGACAATTTTTTTGTCATCTCTAAATTACATGCAAGACTTAAGATAAGACTATTTTATCAACCATTGTACATGCCCTAAGGTGAAGTGTTGTAGACCGTTCCTCACACTATTTGATGGGCTTTACTGGTGTCCACGATAACTTTTCCTTTATCCATGCTGCGAGTAGGTGGAGGACCTCGAACAGGTGTAAGGAGATACTCAAGGCTGGAGTCAGTCTTGTATGGCCGTTGGAGATCTACGTCGACAAAAAATTGAATCCCTGGTCCAAAAGGCTTTGGAATAAATGGATCTGAGGCACAAAGCATCAATTTCGAAATGATGAAATCTACAAGATCAAAGGTTTTTTTGCTTGCGAGATGAACAAGCAAATTCCTCATAACACCTTCAATTGCATTGTGTTTGTCTCTCTTCGGGCACAGCATCATGGACATGATCGAATTGAAAGCGAGATTAAACAATTCCATGTCTGTAATGCGAGACAATTCTGCAACTACATCACCAACTTTGGCCAGGTCCATGAGTAAGCTTACTTCCTCAGAGTCACTTCATTCAGCATCCGCAACCGCATTTCATATCTACTTATGTCGGGGCTAGGAAAATTTAAGCACCTCATAAAGTTGTATACAGAGGTTTGGATTCTACTCGTCTCTGTCATCCACTCCATCTCCCATGCAATGGAGTCTTTGGGGTCGCCAGCGATAAATAATGTGTTATAGAACTAAATGCATTGCTCCAGTCATGATGGAAGTTGATTGAGCTGGACAGGCCACGGAATTCAATAGTGTTGATGACGGACTGTGTGTGCGCGCGCGCATACTAGTCATTTGGTTTGTATCCCCATGATGCTTCATTTTGAGTCAATAAAATCCATTCTTCGTAAAAACAAATAGTATTACTTAATTAGTTGAGGCGATCAAATTGGTAATTAAAATTATTGTAATTTCTAGAACTTGGAATTAAGTTCTTGTTTTTATCAAAAAGAAATTATGTTCTTGTATTTGTTAATCAAAAAAGTAGTCCCTCTGTCCCAGATCTTACATTATGAGATGGAGGGAGTCACTTCTTGTATCTTGAATCTGCATGTTGGTCTATTTCAATTGCTTGTTGATCTAAGCTTCAGTAACAAAAATTGTTGAACTATCGGCTTGTGACATTATGTGATTCCTCCATAAAAAACGTTCTGCACATCCAACTACAAGTATATATTCCACGCGAATGAAACACTCGATAGACAATAAACGATGTGTGGATTTTTGATACGGAGCTAGATAGAACTTGAAAATTTCAAGAGTCAACTCTAAAGTTTCAAAAAAATCTGAAACATACACACTATATAGTGTTGTATACATCATCTCTGAAAATTTTCATGATAACATACATTTTGATTTAGAACAAAAAACATCATGATTTTTTTTGTTTACCACATGGCAGGATGTATTTCATCATGAAAGTTTATAGATTAGTTTTGCTAAAGCACATCTAGATGTGCCATAAGTATTGCACATCTAAATTATATGCCATTGATCTTACATTGAGATTCGTGTGAATATTTTCTTTCTCTTTTTTCTTTTTCTCTTTATACTTGATTCACTCACTTAGATGTGCAATAACTAGAGCACATCTAGATGTGCCCTAGACACACCCATATGTAATATACATCCCTAAATGTGCATACAATTTTTTTTCCAAAATGGGAGAATGGCCTAGATACAAATATAACAATACTAATCAGTTTCCGGTCCGCCGAAAGGTTCTTCATGCAACCGGGAGAGAAGTTTCTAGCACCATGTCTTTTGCTTTAATTGACTGAAATCAAATAAAGAGGGGTCAAGTATTGCTGTCCAGAGGAAAATTTTATGGTGCTGTGCAAATTGCAAGCTTTTACCTCATTCTCCCAGTTTATGGAATGTACGATCCACACAAGCAACACAAGCTTAGTGAGGCTGCCGCAAACGATGCCAAGCCAAAGCCCCTATTGGAACCACAACATTTTCGTTATTTCAGGCATGCTCTATTCATGTGGGCAGTGAAATGTTAAATTCATGCTGGCATATAGCACATACCATTCCATTCAAATGCAGGATGAATGCAAGCAACACAGCCAAGGGGATGCCTGCCAAGTAGAACGCGGCGAGATTAACCCGTGCACCAATCTTCTGCTCACCACATCCATATAGCACACCTGTGATGTCCAGAAAAAAAATCATGTCACAATGTTCCCGGTTGTAGTAAATACGTGGAAATGTGGGAATTTCACACATGATACCTGAAAGAGAAGTGTGGATTCCGTCAATGAAGAAAGATACCCCGAGGACAGGTATCATCCTGGCAATGTATGTAACGACTTCCTCCTCGTTGCTGTACATGTAACCCCAAGATTTGCGTAGCAAAATCATTGTGATGGAGATTACTGAGCCTGCAAACATGGCCATGCATATGACCACTCTAGTTGCCAGCCTCGCTACCTGAGGCCTACCAGCACCAAGTTCGTTGGAAACGCGTGTGCTGTATTTTATATGCAGGAAAAGCAGAGACACCAATTAGCATATATGTATACAGCATTCCACATTTTGTTTGTGAGTTTCACGGCACCTTATGGCTGCGCAGAGACCGGATGGCACCGTGAACATAAGAGCGCCCGTATTAAGACTGCAGAATCCAGTAATGAACAACTTAGAAAAGATAAATTGGTGAATTGTGTATTGCAAAAAGTGGTCTTGATTCGATTACCATATCGACAATACCGAGGTTTCGAGCTTAGGATTAGGCAGAAGACCAGACAGCAGCACAAGCAGTTCAAACGACCACCATTCCAAGCTGCACATTTCAAAAAATAAGTAATTTCTCATTTCCCAAATTAAAATGCATACGTTGAGATGATACAACAGGAAGACTCGTCTCACCAAACCATCATGGCGGACGGCACGGCGAGCTCGGCGAACTGGCGCAGCTCCTTGAAGGCCTCCATGGAGAACCCAGTCCACGTCCTCTTGCAGGCGCTGGAGAGCCTCGTGTACAGGCACAGTATGGCCAGGTTCGTGGAGTAGGAGACGGTGCTGGCCAGCGCCGCGCCTTTGCTCCCCATGCCCAACTTGTGCACCAGCGCCCAGCAGATGAGGATGTGGTTCAGTGCCGTGACGGCGGAGCTGACCATGACCGGCACGACGATGCTCTGCGTCTGCAAGAACCGGATGTGGCACACAAGAGGGACGTACGGGACGAGGGCCGGGAGGAGCCACCGCGCGTAGGAGCCGGCCTCTGCAGCGATGGCCGGGTCCTGGCCGAGGAGCAGGAGGATCCGGGTGGTGTTGGACCAGACGAGGGCGATGAGGACGCAGGCGAGCGCCAGCACTACCATCGCCCGTTGCTTGTAGAGGCCGAGGAGGTGGTACTGCCGTGCGCCGAACGCCTGTCCGCACAGCGTGTCCAGGGCGCTCGACATGCCCACCAGCAAGCTGAAGCCGGTGACGTTCGCGAGGGAGGTGGCGAGCGAGGCTCCGGCGAGGGGAAGCTCACCAAGGTGGCCCACGAACATCACGGACACCAGCTGGAGCGCGGACCGGAGGATGCCGCCCGCTGCCAGAGGCCCGGCCAGCCGCAGCAGTCGCTTCGCCTCCTCCAACGCCGCCACATGCTCGCTCCTCTCCACGGGTCCGAGCAGAGGCTGCTCGTCCACGCTTGGCTTCTGCATTCTTGTGAGCTCTAGTTTACTAGCTAGCTTCAGCAGATGAGAACTGGGCACTAAGTAGACATTGTTACATTTGTGGAGATCATTTTCTACAGTTGTTTCCAAGCATTAGATGTTGGTGCAGATAAACCCAAACAACAACAGACAATGTGAAATGTAACTTTCCCTGGAAAAAAAGGACAACGCGGAATGCAACTTGGTAGCCACTTTGGCTTTCGCTGGAATTAACTAATCAAAGTAAGTCATAGATTCACAGAGTATGGTGAGTGTTGTTCTTACTAGAATGCTTCCAAGAGCAAGCTCATGGTGGTCTGATTCTTTTTCCATGTATTCCAGGGGAGATCCTCCAAACGAAGTCTGCTAAACATGTGCTGCATACTAGTATCATTTTCTTACTGGGAGAATTGTATTTCATATTGTGAAGTGGTGAGCCGTCGAATGAAATATTGTCGGTTGCTGCATGAGTTATTCATTTTCGATAGAGGGTGCATTTTATTGCTTAAAATGGAGTATCAAGAGGATACAAACATAATGAACACACACCCGGCCTCTGTGTAACTAGGATGCACACAGCCAACACCGACACACACACATAAAACACGCCAACAAATAGCAAGGTCATATAAGACCAAAGCTATGCACGGCGAGAAAAAAACCGATTAGATCTACGATCAATAAACTAAAACAATGACCATATCTGCACCAACCTTCTCATGACACCACATGAACGAGGAGGTTCTTCAACAGCAACGCTTTCAGGAAGGGAGTGGTGCTCAAGCGCCGCCATTACCGGATCCAACCACCTAAGACCAGAATCTAGGTTTTCATCCTAAAGAACCCGTCTAAGCATATCCGAGCAATGCCTTCAACAAGGTAACGACGTAAAAACATCGCCATTGCCAGATATAACCAACTCGGGTCAAACCTAGGCTTTCACCCCAGAGCTCAAGACCGGGTGCTCAAGTAGCACCACCATTAACGTCGGCCATTTGTTGTCGCCACCACTTTTTCTCGATCCCAATAGCTACATGCAATGTGATGTGTAATCGCCGCGGCTACACAACCTCCCCTTTGCACCAAGCCATCGTCCATAGTTTGTCTTTCATCGCCAAAGCCAACCACCGGGTCTACAGAGTGAAACCCTCACAAGAACCTTCCGATGGCCCCTGCAATTCATAGCGAGGTCACCAACGCGGTACACAGACCCACCAGAACCGACGCTTCTTTCCCATGTGCAACCATGGTGAACGTCGTCAATGCGGCAGCCTGCCGCCAACCACTGCGAGGGCTTTGCCCAACGAACACAGGCAGCGACGAGGACAGGATGCATGGAGGAGAGGGGGCTGGGGGCGTCAGCATGCACGCACCGCTCGAGTCACGAAGAGCAACACAGGGCTGAACCAATTTCTTCAGGTGTCATGCAGTGCAAGAGGACGGCGAAGATTCTGCTAGCCCGATGCACTGAAGTGCAAAGCTAGCCTTCAGATAGCACTCGCGTGAATTCCAGGAGGTGGATGTGTACTAGACCGGAACAACCATCAACAGCAACAACTCCACGTCCAACCCGCCTTGTGCCCTTGCCTAGATCCAGCCACTGCGGTCCATGCACACCCCGCCAGCACGGATCTGGAGCGCAGGAACCACACGCCCGGACCAGTAGCACTGCAGAAGCCGAGGATCGCCGCCGCCATCCTCTGCCGTGCAGGCCAGCGCAACTCCCAGCAGATCTGAAGAACAGCCGCCACACATGCTCGCTGCGCCGCGCCCAAGAACCCATGACCCTGCCGACGATGAAGCGGACAGCCAGAGCCGTCCATGTCAGATCTGATCACCAACGCCGTTGTGCCGACGTCGCTGTCCCTGAGAAGCTCACCGCCATGCCTGCGGGCCACCCATGCCGCGAGCAAGGTCCCCACCGCCATCGTCGGCCCCTTCGCCTGCAGCGTCCTCCGACGGCGGTGAAGAGGTGGAACGAGATATCTGTGACGGTGGCGGCTAGGGTTTGGGGTGCCTCCCAGTTATTCATATCGAGCGTATTACGTGTGTCGCACCAGGAAGTTCACATTGCTAACCTCACTAGCTAACACGAGTCCACGACCCCATCAAATCTCACACAGACTAAGAAGCCAAGAGTAACTCTTCTTCGGTTGTAGGTGCAGTGCCGAGCCGGCAAAAAGATCTTAGGCCCTATGCAAACTCTAAAATATATATTGTGTCTTTTACTCCACTATGGTCCTAACTTAATTGCAAGTCCAAGGGCCCAACACATTTTGTCCGCCCGAGCCAGTTTTCGTCCACGTGGACAAACAAGACAGCCCAACACGTTATGGACGTAATGACTACATGATATTATACCATGAATGATCATATCCACATATATATATATATATATATTATAATTTAATCGCTGTCCAACTTTAATTTGTTTACCACACTACACATTTATGCTTGAAGAGATGCCACTAGTGAACCTATGGCCTGAGGGTCTACTTTGCTTTACTGAAAACCTCATAAAACATACTTTACCTTGCTACACCGTTTCTTTTATTTTATCCATCTATCAATTTCTACTATACCATGCAATTTAATCTTGTAACTAGCAAGGCAAGAAGCTTGACAACGTTCTTGACGTGTTGGGGACAAATTTGTTTTGTGTTTTATGTGCTGGCACTTGTGACTTTGTTTGTTGGAAGAACTATTTCTGATTCGATAAACCTAGATTCTCTACTGAGGGAAATACTTATTGCTAGGTTACTTCACTCTTATACTTTGTGATTACTAAACCGCTCTTATGGGAAAACAAAAAGTGCAGATGTTGTGGAAACCGGAACAAAATGGCCAAGGACATCATGTTTTCCGTAGGGGGCTGCCGTCTCACGCGCTGACAATGAGCCCATCCTGACCGTAGGCATGTCTTGGTTGTCTTACTCTTTTTCCATGACAGAAGCTCATTTAGTAAGGTGGATGGATCTAAAAACTATCCAATCTTTTTTCAAAAACACGTGACCACATATGCTTTTTGTATTGAGATGGGGAGAACAAAAACCAGAGTGACAAACATATTTAGATGGCTAGGATCCAATCACAAGTGATTTCTCAAGTTCACCAAGATAGGGTAAAAAAGATCCCTGGACTCCCACCGTGCATGCATGAGCAAGCTTCCACATCGACAACTCCGCACGAATTTTGTGAGCTACCGACAAGGGAAAGGCCGTTGCATTATCGAATACACAACTATTGTTTGCAAGGATCAAATCTCGTAGTGACAGATAGATAAAGTAAAATACAAAATAAAATAACGGCAAGTAAATTGCCGCAAGGTATTGTTGGATTTTATATGTGATAAAAGTAGGCTCGGAGGCCATAGTTTTCATTAGAGGCTTCTCTCTCGAACAAAAAAACATACGGTGAGTAAACAAATTACTGTGGGCAATTGATAGAAAAGCGCAGAGTTATGTCGATATTCAAGGAAGCAATCATGTATCACTAGTAGAAAAACGACTTTACGTGAGCCTCATTAGTCCCGATTTGATAACGGTCCGGTACTAATGTGACCATTAGTCCCGATTCCAATGGCTAGGGGGCGGGCATCATTAGTCCCGGTTCGTGGCGTGCCTGTAGTCCCTGCTCGTGCCACAAACCAGGACTAAAAGGATGGTGGCAGGCTTGTGTCAGGCTTGGCACCCACGAGCACATTTAGTCCCGGTTCGTGTTACAAACCGGGATAGAAGTGCACCTTTAGTCCCGGTTTGTATAACCAACTGGGACTAAAGAAATCACTATATATAGTGCTTCATCTAGCCCGAGCCGAAGCCCTTTGTTTTTTCCCTTTTCTCTCCTTTGTTTCTTCCCCTCTTGCTCGAGCTCACCTCCATTTTTGCCAAAATTTGTCCAAGATTTGAAGGCACCCCATCCATCCAAGTGTTCACAAAGGTTAGCAACTTTGTCCTTTCATCTCTCATTGGTAGATTAGCTTTTGCAATACTCTATAAGTATAATGATTTTGTGGGTTTTAGTTTGGGAGTAATTATATGTGGTAGTTTATTTGATTTATATGCAATTTGAGCTCAAATTAACTTCTAAGTTTGCATACGTAGGTGTGGTTTACTTAGTACCTTTTTGTCCCAGTCCTAACCACCGTCGATCGCCCACACCGTCCCGTCGCCGGCACCACCTTGGTGAGCCTCTTATTCTTATCCTTTTTTATAAAAAAAATCATGTTCGTGTGATTTAGATAGTTACTTGTATAATTTTTCTTACCCGTATGTTGTTTGTTATACATAGTGGTATTGTTTTGATATGCGTCCCCGTCAGCCCTCGTCCGATTTATGATTCGGATGTGGTATATTTTCATTTATAACTATTTGTTACATTTCGTATTTATGACAATTATGCCCATCAAGTTGACATAGATATTTTTATCAAGGAGATATGTGAACCAGAAATTGCAACCAACCCTCTTGCCCAGCAGATGAGGATGTGATTCAGCGCCGTGACGGCGGAGCTGACCATGACGGGCACCACGACTGCAGGAAGCGGATGTGGCACACGAGAGGGACGTACGGGACAAGGGCCGGGAGGAGCCACCGCGCGTAGGCGCACTGATTAGGATGGTCTCGTCCTGGCCGAGGAGCAGGAGGATCTTGGCGGTTCTGGCCCAGACGAGAGCAATGGGGACGCAGGCGAGCGCCAGTAACACCATCGCCCGTTGCTTGTAGAAGCCGAGGTGGTATTGCCGCGCGCCGAACGCCTGCCCGCACAGCGTGTCCAGGGAGCTCGACATGCCCACCAGCAAGCTGAGGCCGGTCAGGTTCGCGAGCGAGGCGCCGGCGAGGAGAAGCTCGCCGAGGTGGCCCACGAACATCACGGACACCAGCTGCAGCGCGGACCGGAGGATGCCGCCCTCCGCCAGCGGCCCGGCCAGCCGCAGCAGTGGCTTCGCCTCCTCCAACACCGCCACATGATCGCTCCTCTCCACGGGTTCTAGCAGGAGCTGCTCGTCCAAGTTCGGCTTCTGCATTCTTCTCAGCTTCAGTTTACATGCTTCAGCAGATGAGAAGTGGGCGCTGCCTAGACGTTATTACATTTGTCGATATCATTTTCTACAGTCGTTTGCAAGCATTAGATGTTGGTGCGAGTAAACCCAAACAACAACTGACAACGTGAAATATAACTTTTTGGCTTTCGGTTGCATTAACTAATCAAAGCAACCCATAGATTAACAGAGTATGGTGGGCGTTGTTCTTACTAGGATGCTTCCAAGAGCAAGCTAGTATGATGGTTTGATTCTTTTTCCCTGAAGAAAAAGTATGGTAGTTTGATTCGTTTCCCATGTATTCCAGAGGAGATCCTCCAAACATGGTCTGCTAAACATGTCTTACATCCTAGTATCATTTTCTTGCTGGGAGAATTGTATTTCATATTGTCAAGTGGCGAGCCGTCAAAAGAAATATTTTCGGTTGCTGCTTGGGTCAAACCAGATCGAGCATATCACGTCTGTCGCACCAGGCAATTTGCATTGCTAGCCTCACTAACTACCACGAGTCCACGACCCATCAAATCTCACACAAACTAGGAAGCCAAGAGCTAGTCTTATTCGGTTGCAGGGGCAGTGCCGAGCCGACAAAAAGATCTGAGGCCCTATGCAAACTCTAAAATATATATCTTTTACTCCACTATGCTCCCTAATTTAATGGCATGTACAAGGGCCGACGCATTTCGTCCGCCCGCACCAGTTTTCATTCACGCGAACAAGGAGCACGGCCCAACACGCCATATCACGGACGTAATGACTATATGAGGTTATACCATGACTGATCATAATCATAAATATAAATATTACAATTCAATCGTTATTCAACTTTAGTTTGTTTACGCCACTATACCGTTATGGTTGAAGAGATGCAACTAGTGAACCTATGGCCCCGGAGGTCTACTTTGCTTTAGTAAAAACCTCATCAAAAACACTTTACCATGTTGTACCGTTTCTTTTATTTTATCTATCTGTCAATTTCTATCATACCGTGCAATTTAATCTTGTAACAAGCAAGATCAGAAGCTTGACAACCTTTGACGTGTTGGGGACAAGCTTGCTTTGTGTTTTCTATGCAGGCACTAGTGACTTTGTTTGTTGGATGAACTCTTTCTGGTTCGATAAACCTATGTTTTCTACTGAGGAAAACACTTATTGCTAAGTTACTTCACCCTTATACTTCGAGGTTATCCAACCACTCTTACGAGAGAGCAAGCAGAGAGCGCGGATGTTGTGGACACCGGAACAAATGGCTAATGACATCAAGTTTGCCGTAGGGGGCTGCCATCTCGCACGCGGGCAATGAGCCCATCCTGACCATTGGCATTTATGGATGTATGGATGTAAAAACTATCCAAATCTTTTTTCGAGAAAAGATGATCGTGTGTGTTTTGTATTAAGATGGGGAGAATAAAACCCAGAGTGACAAACATATTTACATGGCTAGGATCCAATCACAAACGATTGCTCAAGCAAGATAGGGTAAAAAAGATTCCTGGACTCCCACCGTGCCCGTACGAGCAAGCTTCCACATCGACAACTCTGCCTGAATTTTGTGGACAACCGACAAGGGCAAGGTCGCTGCCTTATCGAATACACAATATTTTGATCCAACCAAATGAACCGAGACGTTAGGATCATGAAGGAGTTTACCAGCGGGCGGCTACGCGTCAGAACCACAATGGAGAGATTGGACTACTATTTAGCAAGGTCCTTGTGGCTAATAGGAGTAGAAGGGTATAGATACACGATGAGGAGAACATGGTACTAGACCTCTCGAGTGAAGGTACAACCTAGGAGAATGTGTTGTAGGCTCTCCAGCTCCTAAGCGCAAAGAGGGCAGCATGGAGGATGCTAAAACTACCTCGTCGTGAGTTTGTCTATGGTCTTGAGACGGTTGCATAGGGTAAGCCAGACAAAGACCTTCAACTCGAGGGGTTCCCAAGACCTCCAAAGCTCATGAGCACATGTGATGACATACGAGGTAGAATGTAATGTAAGTAGATTTGGCTGAGTACTTCCGCAACAGTACAAGAATGAGCAACAAGCTTCAGGAAATTCATCAAATTTGGAGTGAGCTGCGCCATACTATGACCGTGGAGCCAGAATCTGACCAGAAGAGCAATGTCTCACCTTTCCCAGCGTGCATCAAAAGCCAGCATGCAACATTGCTTCCGCTTCCTGCGTGACAGAAATAGAAAGCCCAGCCCATGGATTATCATCCCCCACCTTCTCCAACCACTTCCAGCACACTCTCAAAACTTGATTGAGGAGAAGCAAAATATGCACCTAGCTAAGGCCTCCATATTCATTGGGCGAGCAAACCGTTTCAGATCACACCAGGCAGCTACCACCATAAAATTCATCCAAACTTGTATGATTTTATAGAAGGATAGCAAGATGATTACTCATTTTAATGTTGTGCACTGTTCACCTTGTCATGAGTTATTATCACTTAATTGGATGAGTGAATGTATAAATTCATCCAAACCACTAGTAATTTATGAAAGAAGTGCCACAGCTTTATAACTCATTTTCAGTGCTTACACACCCTTCACCTCTACACTGAGTTATTATAACTTAATATCTTCCTACCCCCATCAGTGGTGGGTGCATATATATATAGCTCCCCTCCACCGAGACTTATAGTGATCAGCTAGCTAGAGTAGTTCCCATTCACCACGGCCATCACAATGATTATTTAGCTAGCCAGAAGAATATTAAAACAAAGTCACATATACACCATTTCTCCCAAGTGTGATTGTTATACCATGGATAGTACTGCTCAAGAAAATTCTCCCTTTTTTTCATTTCGTCGCATTCGAATGGAGGGAAATACGTAACATGTGTCATGACACACATGCAAACTGTCATAAACTTGTTAGATTTTTGGAGGCATTAGGAACAGATCAGCTTGTACCAACTGGATCCCATGTGGCGCATCTAGTCTGTTATGCACATCATGTAGAGTGATGGCGAGAGATTATTGAAGCCAGAGTAAACCAAAGTTTCCCTTGGCAGCACAGCGTGGACATGCATGATTGTTTCAAACACTCAACCACACGATCAATGATTTGCTCGCTGCACCTGCGCACATCGATGTGCCCAGTTGTGTGCAGCCCTAATTGATACTGCATTGCCGCACAGCAGAATGGTCGATCCCAAAATCGAAGGAGGCATACTTCCTAGATTTTTGTTATCTTTGGGATTCCCCACAAAGTTGAGACATGGACATTTTCTTGGTCACGGCAACCCGGTTACTCTGGTTGGAATGTGTGAATCTGCTGGTGTCATTGTCGTGTGAGAATGCAAATGCTGCCGGTGGATGGCATCAAGCTCGTGGGGCCACTATCATCACCATAAGCACGATATTTATGAGTGGAAGATGGGGATAGCTACTTCGGCCGAAGATAGTTCAATTGTCTTTTCAAAATGGTAAAGCTATAGTGGGTCAGGTGCCTCGTGGTCGCCACTGTACGCTATGCCAGATGGAGTAGCCGCCGCCATTAGGCCCGACCATGGTGTGAGCCTCCGCTCAGCGTCCCCTTGAGCGTACACATGGCACAACATGGTGAACTCGCTTTTTAAAGAATAGTGCATGGTTGCACCACCCTTTTCTTGGCACACTCTTCTTCATTCTGATAGCGATGGCATGCCACCGTGGTTTCATTGCTTTTTTTGGATATAATAAAATCGAAAAAAACAATGATTTTACCCTGTTTTCCTGGATAACTAATAGCCATATTCGTTAAATATTTTTTAAATAACATTTCGATACTCAAGTATATACTACTTCCACCCTTTAGATGATATCATGATATCATTATATAACTGGATTACCAAACAAATTTTGCAAGAAATTTGTCTATATGGAAAGACTTTAGAAAAAAACAACGTCTCCAATCAAGAAAGCTATACATGAGCAAGATATGAGATCTTATGTTAGAAGTCAGTGAAGCTTATGTTGTTTTGTTAGATGTCAGCGCACGTACCGCCAAGGTAGTCGAAGGCTTCACCCCGAGACGCGTCAACAGCCGGCCCAAGAGGATCGTGCAGCCCAACAGAAGATTCGCCGGGCCAGAATGGGCCCGCTGAGCCCGCTCGCCTGACGGCTCGCTACTTAAACCCCGAGCGACGATGGGATCGGCATCCAGGCTGGATCATGACGGACGGCGGCTTCTTCCCCTTTCCCCACCTACCTTCCTTTCTTCCTCCTCAAGAACAGCGAGACTTGATTTGTAATCCGAATTCGGGACTTGTATCCTGAGCTAGCTATAGATCGACCTGGTACCTAACATCCTGGCATCAGAGACCAACACCACTCCTCCGCCGCGTCAACCCTTGAAACCCGCCGGCGAATCCAAGTGCGGCAAGCCTTCGTCGCCGCCATGGATCCAGCGCTGAAGGAGTACCACGACAAGCTCCATCAGGACGCCAAGGCCGACTCCGCCCACGTCCTCAAGCAGCTGCAGGCACAGTCCTCGCAGATCGAAGATCTCCTTCACTGGAAGCCAGATCTCGAGGCTCAATTCGCGAAGTTGGAGGCCACGGTCGCGGCGCTACGCGCGACCGCACCTACACCACCACCGCCGAGTGGAGCGGTGATTCCACAACACCTCGCTCCTCTGCTCCATGTGCGAGGGGATCTCCACGGGCCCGATGGCCGCGGCGACGTCGATCTCACCGGAGGGGGATCGTCAGTGACCCAGGTGTCACTGGCGGAACCTCCGGTCTCGGGTATGCCTTCCCTCTCGATCGTTCCGGCCCATGTTCCTCCCCTATCATCATCCATCCTGACCAATTTGGGTCAACAACCATCCATGAACTTTCCGGTGTTCACCGGCAATAACCCGCAGGTATGGAAAACGCTTTGCGAACAGTACTTTCAGATGTTCACAGTCCACGACACCTACCGCGTATCCATGGCCATCTTGAGTTTCTCTGGCCCTGCGGGCATCTGGCTGCAGTGTGTCTAGAAGAAATTGGCCGGCCTGGACTGGGAATCCTTCACTTCCCTTCTCTGCACCCGATTCGGGCGTGACAAACACCAAATGCTCATCCGACAATTCTATGCTGTCAAACAAACTACCAAAGTCGCAGTCTTCATCGAGCGTTTCAAAACCTTGATGAATTATCTTATATCTTTTTCAGAGTCCACTCACCCGTATTTTTTCCTGACACGTTTTGTGGAGGGACTACGGTCGGATATCCGCGCGGTGGTGCTCAACGTCCACTGGACCTAGACACGGCATGCTCGCTGGCCCTGCTTCAGGAGGAAGTGGCCGGCGGTGCACACTCGTTCGGGCGTCTCGTTAACACTCCCCGAGGCCACAACCATGCGAGTCGCCCGTCGCCACCTCCATTCTTCAGTCGACCTGCTACTCCAACATCGGTCTCTGAAGATCGTTGCGGTACTGACGCCGCATGCGCAACGCCTGAAGCCAGCAAGGTCGCCGCCCTTCGCGCCTTCCGTCGCGCGAAGGGACTCTGCTTCAAGTGCGGTGAATGGTGGGGCAAAGACCACACATGCCCGCCCACAGTGCAAATGCACGTCATGGAAGAGTTACTCGCCATGTTTCCCCAAGACGATGCACAACAAGAGTCGCCGCCAACATCACCGATATCTGACGAAGAAAATCTCTGCACACTGTCCCGTCAGGACGAAGATGGCTCGTCAGACCCAGGGGTGTTGCAGTTGCATGCCTGGTTGCAAGGCCATGAGATTCTGTTGTTGGTCGACTCTGGCAGCTCCACATCATTCGTGGACAGCTCCTTGGCGGCCAAACTCTCCGGAGCAAAGCCGCTACCGCGGCCATGTCGTGTGCGCGTGGCCAATGGTACCACAATTACCTGCACCACTTACATTCCAGAGTGTCAGTGGACAACCCAAGGGCACGATTTCAGGACAGACTTCAAGATCCTCAAATTGGGCACCTATGATGCAATCCTCGGCAAGGACTGGCTGCGACAACACAGCCCCATGAATATAGATTGGATCAAGCAGTTCTTAACTGTTACAACTCCAGCCGGCCAACTGACATTGTCTGCAACATCTTCAGACCAAACCCAATGCTCGGTCATCTCTGCACCAGAACTCCTCAAGGCTTGCAAGCAAGGATCAGTGGCCCACATCGTGCACCTCAGCGCTCTTGACAGCAACAGCACCACAACTCGCCAATTCCCGTGGCGATTTTGCGACTACTGGAACAGTTTACCGACGTCTTCGAGGATCCACGGGTCTTGCCGCCTCGCCGCGACTGTGATCACCGCATTCCCCTGATGGCCGGCGCGCAACCTGTCAACTCCAGACCGTACAGATACAAACCCGAACTGAAGACAGAGATCGAACGTCAGGTTCAAGAAATGCTCGATGCAGGGATAATTCAGAAAAGCTCTAGCCCCTTCTCGTCCCCAGCTCTACTAGTCAAGAAAAAGGACGGCACTTGGCGCTTATGCGTCGCCTACCGTCATCTCAACTCCATGGCCGTGGTCGGCAAGTTTCTAGTCCCAATCATCGATGAATTGCTCGATGAACTGGCCGGTGCAAAATGGTTCTCGAAGCTCGACCTGCGTGCGGGATTCCATCAAATAAGAATGGCAGAAGGTGAGGAGTATAAAACAGCATTCCAGACACACTCCGGGCACTGGGAATACCGTGTCATGCCCTTCGGAGTAGCAGGAAGCCTGACCACATTCAACGAAGGCATGCACACTACTCTGCAGCCAGTCATGCGCAAATGTGTCATGTCCTTCTTCGATGATATCCTCATCTTCAGCAAAACCCTGACCGAGCACATCCAACACATCGCGCACATGCTCCAGCTGCTCAGAGACGACCGTTAGAAAGTTAAGCAGTCCAAGTGCTCCTTCGCGCAGCGTCAGATCGCTTACCTGGGCCACGTGATTGACGAGCGTGGCGTTTCCACCGACCCCAGCAAGATTCAAACAATTCAACAGTGGCATGTACCTCATTGCGCCAAAGATGTACACAGCTTCCTCGGCCTGGCTGGATATTACAGGAAATTCGTCCAACACTTTGGGATCATCGTAAGACCTTTGTTCACCTTGCTAAAGAAAAACCATCAGTTTGTTTGGACAAGTGACACACAGAAGGCATTCGACGTTCTGGAACTGAAGCTCACATCAGCACCTGTACTGCAACTTCCAGATTTCAGTAAGAAGTTCGTGATTGACACTAATGCATGCGCTTATGACATTGGAGCTGTTCTTCAGCAAGACGGGCACCCGATCGCCTACATGAGCAAACCTCTCAGCCCCAAGAACCGCGGCCTCTCCACCTATGAAAAAGAATGCATGGCCATCCTCATGGCCGTGGAGCAGTGGCGTCCCTACCTGCACAACGACGAGTTCATCATCCGCACTTATCAGAGGAGCCTCATGCATCTTGACGATCAACATTTGTCCACCCCGTGGCAGCAGAAAGCGTTCACCAAACTGCTCGAGATGCCCTACAAAATCTGCTATCGCCCCAGGTCTTCAAACACAGCCGCCGACGCGCTCTCGCACCGTACTCCTGAGGATATTCTGTTAGCCATGTCAATCTGCACACCCGCTTGGCTGAACGACATCGCGACCAGCTACAACGCCAACCCCCAGGTTCAGAAGATTCTGGAAGACTTGTCTAAATGACCGGACCCCAAAGGGAGGTTCTCCACACATGACGGACTGCTCTACTTCCCCGATCGGCTCTGGTTGGGCGGCCCCCCGCCCTACAGCAACGGATGCTCCACGCATTTCACGACAGCACCATGGGCGGTCATTCTGGCGTGCCAGTCACTTATCGCCGCCTGTGTCGCCTCTTCGCTTGGCCCAAGATGAAGGAACAAACCCACCAGTATGTCCAGTCCTGCTCCGTCTGTCAACAAGCAAAACCAGAGTGCGTTAGCTACCCAGGACTGCTCGAGCCGCTCTCGGTGCATGACCGCGCCTGGAAAGTGGTCACCATGGACTTCATCGACGACCTTCCCTCTTCGGGCAGGTACAACTGTATCCTCGTCGTCGTCGACATGTTCACCCGCTATGGGCACTTCCTCTCCTTGAGCCACCCATTCACGGCGGCCAAAGTTGCGCATGCCTACCTGGAAAACATATACAAACTCCATGGACTTCCCGAAGTAATCGTATCGAACAGGGATCTAGTGTTGACGAGCAAATTCTGGCAAGAGCTGTTCAAGGTCATCGGGACTGAACTCAATATGAGCACGCCATACCACCCGCAAACTGACGGCCAGTCAGAGCGAGTCAACCAGTGCCTGGAGATCTACTTGCGGTGTTTCACGCATGCCTGCCCAAGCAAATGGCACCAGTACCTCGCCCTCGCATAGTTCTGGTACAATTCTTCCTTTCATTCTTCCTTGGGCACCTCACCTTTTGTTGCTCTGTATGGGCACGAACCACGTCATTGGGGCATCGAGGCGGCCTCTACTTGCTCCATTCCCTCCGTCAATGACTGGCTCGCGGAGCGCAAGCACATGCAGCAAGTACTGGCCGAGTACCTCCACCGAGGGCACAACATCATGAAGGCACATGCCGACAAGAAGCGCATTGATCGCTCCTTCGTCGTCGGGGATGCCGTCTTCGTCAAGCTCCAACCCTATCTGCAAACGACGGTGGCGCGTCGCACCAACCACAAGCTCTCCTTCCGCTACTTCATACCTTACAAGATCCTCCGCGTCGTCAACCCTGTCGCCTACGAACTCGAGCTTCCCGCCAGTGCCAAGGTCCACCCTGTCTTCCATGTCTCTCAGCTGCGGCGTGCGCTCTCCAACAACACGAGGTGGAAGACAAGCTACCCGTTCCACTTGAGGAACCACTGTCACCGGTGGAGATCATCGACACACGTTGGCGCAACACTCCCCAGGGCTGGAGCGAGAAAGTACTCGTGCGCTGGTATGATCTGTCCATCATCGACGCCTCCTGGAAAGATGCCAAGTCCATGCGCGAGCGCTTTCTGGCTCTACTGGCTTGGGGACAAGCCAGTTCTCAAGGAGGAGGGGATGTCAGCGCACGTACCGCCAAGGCAGTCGAGGGCTTCACCCCGAGACGCGTCAACATCCGGCCCAAGAGGATTGTGTAGCCCAACAGAAGATTCATCGGGCCAGAATGGGCCCGCTGAGCCCGCTCGCCTGACGGCTCGCTACTTAAACCCCGAGCGACGATGGGATCAGCATCCAGGCTGGATCAGGATGGACGGCAACTTCTTCCCCTTTCCCCACCTACCTTCCTTTCTTCCTCCTCAAGAATAGCGAGACTTGATTTGTAATCCGAATTCGGGACTTGTATCGTGAGCTAGCTATAGATAGACCTGGTACCTAACATTATAAGTGTTACAAGTCAATGAAGCAGAACCATGTCATTATTGTACTGACATCTCCGTATCATCCACCGGGTGGTCACTTCTATAGATGTTCATATTGCATGCACATTATGTTTCCTTTGTTCTTCTTAATCAAGTAGATTCAATGTAGAACATGAGGTGGTATATTGACTTCTGAAGATCCTCACATGACTCGTGGCTAACTGAAGTCAGTTTCTTGCATATTAATTTTATCTTCGAGCTTAATATGTTGCCAAATGTAGCAACCTCATTTGGCTAGAAGACTGGATACACAATCTCACAAAAAATGCACTTCATTTAACAAAAAATATAGCAAGTCAATATCTACGTTCAGTACTACACCTGCACACCATCACCCTCCTATCCAATGTGGAGTGGAATACCTATGCCGGTTCCCCGAACTCCCCCCCCCCCCACCGGATCTAACCCTTTCCCCTACACCCCATGCGGCGGCGGCACGTCGGACCAGGGCTTCCCCTACCCACACCCAAGGACCACTCCCCCTCACCACCTCCCATCCCTCCGTTGCCGCCGGGCAAATCCCGCGTGACGTGGCAGTGGAGGGGGGCTTCTACTAGTTGTGGCCGTGCATACCAGTGGTAGCGTCCGCTCCCACTCCTGCTACTGCGGTGGTGCGTGGCGGCAGCGGCGGGGCGGACTTGATCTACTCCAGCATGGGTCTAGGGGGCCCTGGTCTCGCACCCTGTTGTTTCCTGTGCGTGGCATCGATGGTCTATGGCTCCGCCCGGATCACTTGGGCACCCGGGTGGCGGCTTCCTCCTTCAACCGGAGGTGGGAATCGAGATATGGTTGGTCTTGGGATTTCATGTCCTGTAAAATAATCGGTCAGGCAGTGGCCCAAGTGGTATTCGTGTGAACTCACAATTTTACATGTGATCACTCCTCTTTGATCTGGCCATCGGCGAGTTATGGACTTCGCCTTCGAATTAAAACAAGGACTGGCGTATATGGCGCTCTTTGGACACTTTGATTGCATAGGGGTTGGACGTGTGCACCCGCGGCGTTAGCATAACTAGCTTCTCTAGGGTATCAGAAAGCTCTGTCTTGGTTGACACCTTGGTACATGACTGCACCAAGATTTTCAAGGGATCAACATATGCGGAGAATGCCATGGCGTGAATGGAAGACCTGCAAGTGGCGAAGGCAGGGTCTTGGATGCGATGAAGACTTTGCTTCACAGGCAGTTGTTCAGACTTGGCTTGCGGAATATGTTCCCGAATAGTCCGGGCACGAGTTCCTGTAAGCCTGGTGGTCCATGACTTGTAGTAGTAGCCTCCGCAAGTGGGGACCGCAGAATTGGAGGACTTCTTTGTTGGTCGTACTCCTTTGAGTACCAAGTTTGATTTCCTGGGTGAGAACCCAAGGTCCGTCCTTTGTTGATTGTGCCTGGCAGTGGCCTTGTTGAAGGCATTGTTTTGCGAACACGGTCTTTCTCCGAAGTAAAAATCTACAATCTTTGATCGGGCAACGACAACGCTTGTGCATTGTTTTCTTCCTGGAGGCGTTGCTTTTGGAGAACCCTCTTTGTAGTCTGAGTGTTGTCTTTGGTGGCGGTTAGAGTGCTGCTACTGTGGGTGATTGATCACCGTGGCAGTCTTTTCTTCTTCTTTTTTTCCTCTTTTTATTTTCTTTTTTGGCTCTGTGCATCCTCAATGTTCTTAAGCATCTTGTTGGTGCAGAGACTAGATGTAATTGGTATCTACTTGATATTAGTATATCCCCCTTAAAAAGAAGAACGTCTATGCCGGTTATCTTCAGTGAGCGAGCCACTATGGACAGTACTTGAGACGACCCCCGTAATTTTGGTTTGGTGAAGTCATGTTCCGAGGAAATATGAAACAAACATTGTGTCACAAACGCACACACGTACCATCACAAATCCGTTAGATTTGGGAGTCATTAGGAGAATGTCAGCTTGCAGCTGGCTGATTCCTAGCAGTGGGTCTAGTCTGCACCATTGCTCGATGAAGCCGACTAGACGAGAAGCAGGTGGAGATAGTGATAGGAAATAGATACTTGAACCAATAGTAATCGGAGTCCCCTGTTGATCTATACACAGTTCAGAGCCTGTCCGCAGTGTGCAATTCCCGTCATACTTTCCTTCTTATCATGACATCTAATTCTTCCAGCGACCAAAGTCCAAGCTCAAGACGTGTTAAAACAAAGTCTGAGCACAACAGGAAGTATGTCCTTTTTGTTATACGAGGAACCCACGCCTCTCTCAGTGTGTTTGCAACAAAGAAAAGCGTACGAAAGCACCTGCACCTAAGAACATTAGATACTTCCCCACCGGGAAGATATGTACGGGCATATATAGTCTGAAGGGAAGTTAGACATACACTGCGCTAAAATACATGTATCTACCCACTACTAGGAAAAGACTTATACATAGAAGTTTACCAGTAGCGTGTATTATGGACCCCACGCTACTGATAGTTACCAGTAACGTCTGTTATAAAGCGCGCTACTGGTACAACATAGTAGCAGCGTTGGTTTTTGGAGGCCACGCTACTGGTAAGTTTGCCACAGCACACCACCCGACCAAAAAATATTAGCAGCGTTTGTTGTCTAACCAGCGCTACTGTTAAGAAAGTAGCTGTAGCGCCTGTGCATCTAGACGCGCTACTGCTATTTCTTCTATGGGTAAACTTATATCAATAGCGTTGTTTTTGTACAAGCGCTATAGCTAATTTTATGTACCAGCAGATATTTTGGCTGGCACTCATAGCAGTAGCGTGCTTTTGCACCCCGCGCTACTGCTATGGTCGCCACCCACCTACCACCTTTCCCCTCCTTCCTCCCCTTTCTTCTTCCTCTCCCCCTTTCCTTGCACCTTGCTTGTTCCATTCAATGCTCCCCCTCCGCCACCCCTCCATTAGAGCCCTCCCTCCCCCTCTTCTTTGCCCTCCACCACCCCCCTCTTCTTTGTCCTCCACCAACCCCCTCCATTAGAGCCCTCTTCTTTGCCCTCCACCACCCCCCTCTTCTTTGTGCCCTCCACCACCACCCCCTCCATTAATGCCCTCCCTCCCCCTCTTCTTTGCCCTCCACCCCCTTCCATTAATGCATTCCCTCTCCTCTCGCACTATCTCCCTAGCTAGCTCTCTCTCTCTCCCTAGCTAGCTAGCTAGCTAGCTAGCTAGAGCTATATATCTAGAGCTACTAGGTAATTAAGAAGAAAGGTGCTTGATATCCCTCTCAACACATAGGTGAGCAAAAAAAGGTGTTTGTGTGGATAGGATCGCAACTATGTATATATGGGCGATATGAGAATATATATACCGATTTGTGTGTGGCATAATTTGAGTTTCCTACATTGTGTATTTGATGAAATAATGTGGGTGACATGAGTTGCCTATGTTTTGCCGAAATGTCGATTCAATTCCGTTTCGGCGAATTTCGGGCAAGCAAACTCAATATGTCCTATGTTTAGGGAAGGTCATGCCGAATTTTTGTATGAATTTGATCCATGCATGCATATATACGTGTTTAAAATATTTGCTTTGCGCGCAGGTGATCATGAAGGTCAATGGAAGGAAGGTGGAAAGATACTGGCAATCCGCTGTGGATGACATGTATGAAAAAAGACTGAAGGATGTTTTATGTCCGTGTCGAAAATGCAAAGGAAGAGTCAGGCTCGACCCCTTTGAGGGTGGTAAATTCAAGGCGCACCTGCTCATGCATCGTTTCATGCATGGCCATACTCGGTGGATAAGTGAAGATGATGATGATGATGATGATGAGGAGGAGGAGGAGGACATCGATGGGGCAGGAAATAACGACATGGGGCCACCAGACGAAGAGATGACCGATTATGTGCCCGAAGAGGAAGACGGCCTCGGAAATGTCGATGGCGAAGAGGCAGTTCAAGGCGGAGAAGACGCGGACACGCCACCGTCTTCATCGCTACTAAGTTCAGCCATGCGGGACCCGCATGTTCGAGACCTGCTTCGCAAGAAGACGACTAGCGACAGAGCTGCTTCTAGAGAGGAGGCCAAACTGGTGCAACTGGAGGTAGACTCGATGACTCCTTTGTATGATGGTTGCAATAATCCCGAGGTGACCCGCTTGAGTTTCACACTAGAACTTTTAAAGATGAAGGCAAAAAACAAATGGACAGATACAAGCCTGGATGAGCTTCTGAAGTACCTAAAGAAGGTTCTTCCCGCAGGAAGCCTGTGTCCTACTAGTGTCGAGGAGGCAAAGAAAATCGTGTGCCCTCTTGATCTGCCACATATTAGATATCACACATGCATCAATGATTGCATCATATATCGGAACGAGCACGCTGAAAAAACCATCTGTCCAAAGTGCAATGCTTCACGATATAAAAAGGCTGGAAAGAAAGCTCCATAGAAAGTTGTATGGTACTTTCCGATCACTCCGCGTCTACAGCGGTATTTCGTAGATCCTAAGGAAGCAAAGCTTATGCGCTGGCACGCGGAGAGGGTGAAGCCAGATGACGAAGATGAGCCGAAGCTGAGACACCTCGTAGATGCTAGCCAGTGGAGAGCATTAAATGCTAAATTTGATTTTTTTTTCGCAAATGATCCAAGGAACATCGTGCTTGGCGCTAGTAGTGATGGCATGAATCCATTTGGCAACCAGAACACCAATCATAGCACATGGCCCGTGTTTGTATGGATGTACAACCTCCTCCCTGGTTGTGCATGAAGGAAAAATACATACACGTGGCTATGCTTATTCAAGGGCCGAGACAACTAGGAAATGATATAAATTTGTATCTCGGGTTACTGAAAGAGGAGTTACAGACCTTATGGACAACGCCGGCCAAGACATGGGATGCAAGCAAAGGAGAGTATTTCTACATGAGAGCCGTGCTGATCACGACGATGCAGGACTATCTCGGTGACGGCTATCTCTCCGGCCAGGTGTGCCACGGATATTGCGGATGCACGAGCTGCATGGATGATACAACTTCTCTGCAGCTATCGAAAGATGGCGGGTCTTCGAAAATCGTGTACATGGGGCATCGAAGATGGCTCGAGAAGGATGACCCATGGAGAAAGCGTGGAGATCTATTCAATGGTAAGGCTGAGCATCGAGGTCCTCCACGTAAGCGTAGTGGTGCAGAAATATATGAGTTATTGAAGAACTGGAAAGAGTGCCCATACTCGAGGTCCTCCACGTAAGCCGAGACAACCAGGGAATGACGAAGAAAAAGGCGCCGGAGCCCCTGCTGAAGGTATGGAAGACGAGATCTGTTTTATGGGACTTGGAATACTGGCCCATACTCGACACGCCGCATAGCCTTGATCAAATGCATATCACAATAAATATCCTTGAGAGTTTGCTTGGAACATTGATGAACATGCTAGAGAGGACCAAGGATGGGCCGAAGGCAAGAAAAGACTTGGAATTTTTGAAAATCAGGAAAGATCTCCAAATGCCCGGTAAAAGGTCGTCAGAGGAGACCGAGACGGAGACGGAAGATAGGGGCAAAAAAGTAAACAAGAAGGAAGAACAATATTGCCCCGCGCTTGCTTCACCTTAGATCCGAAGGAGGTCGATCAATTGTTCAAGTGCCTTGCCGGAATCAAAGTTAGTTCCGGATATTGTGGGAAGATAAGCAGATATCTGGACACTAAGAAAAAAAGGTTCAGTGGGATGAAGTCTCACGACTGTCATGTGATGATGATGCAGTTACTCCCGGTTGCACTTAGAGGGATTATGGACACACATGTGCGTGAGACACTTACTGACCTATGCCACTTTTTTGATGCTATCTCTCAAAAGTCGATAAGTGTGAAGCAACTCCATAGGCTACAGGAAGAGATCGTTGTCATACTGAATGCGCTAGAGATGTACTTCCCGCCCGCGTTCTTTGATGTCATGGTGCATCTATGTGTCCACATCATGGACGACATCATCGACCTAGGGCCGACATTCCTGCATAGCATGATGCCGTTCGAGAGGATGAATGGGGTCATCAAAGGATTCGTTCGTAACATGTCCCGTCCAGATGGAAGCATAGCCCAGGGATATCTGACCAAAGATTGCATCTCTTTCTGTGAGAGTTATCTGACCAAAGACCATGTTGTTGGTTTGCCCGTCAACAAGCACTGTGGAAGGCTCGAAGGTGAAGGTCACACCAACGGTCATAGGGATTTGAATGTGTTACGCTCGGGCCGACAAAACGACATTGACAGGGCAAACTTAGTAGTTCTACAACACCTAGATGTGCTAGAAGATTTCGTGACACTGCACAAAGAGACCATCGCAAAGAAATACCGTGACCGTGGGGTGCGCAGGACGGACGCTGAAGTTATTAGAGAGCACAACTCCACTTTCGTGTGTTGGTTCAAAGAGAGACTTCTGGCTAATCCCTCGGAAGAGGGTTGTCCAAACGGAACACTCATATACGCCTGAGCACATGGCCCCTCGACGAACCTCGTGACTTATCAAGCATATGATATCAACGGATACACGTTCTACACGAAGGAGAAAGATATAAACAGTGATGACCAAAACTCAGGGGTGACGATGGAAGCCATGACCGGGAATGTAATTGAAAGATACTACGGAAGGGTCGAAGAGATATGGGAGCTTAACTACTCTGGATTGCATAGCACGACGATGTTCCGTGTCAGATGGGCTAAAATTGTACACAGAGAAAACCGACATTTCACTACCATGTGTATACCCGACTGCGATGATAGCGGTACCGTCAACGCCATCGCCAAAAATGAGCCATGGGTACACGCTAAACACGTGACACAATGTTTCTTCATAACTGATCCGCCTGGCCAGCGACCGCAATATGGACGTGTGCATGGCGCCGGGGATGGGGCCACTTGGAAGTACTATTATAATGAGGACCCCGAGGCTAAAAGACAGAGAAAGAAGTTTAGTCAAGTGACTATCGACGAGAAGGTGGCGCGGACGATGCATAAAGCAAAAGCTAAGACCAAAGCTGAGATAATCGCTGCCTGTAGATCTGATATGGTGGCTGCCTTTACAAGCTTGATTCCAACAGTGGTCACATGGGTGCAACAAAATCCAAATGCGCCACCAAGTGATTTTCCCATGCCAAGCTTCAGCGGGAACAACTCAATGAACACCGCACCCGTACCCGTACCTAGTATGGCAACCGGCGCACCTCCTCCAGCAGCACCTGCTCCTCCGCCCAGCTCTCACAGCAGCCCTAGCTCCGTCTCTGGCTTGAATGTCAGGCTGTCGACATTGGCTGAGCTCGACTCCCTCACGGTAAATACGCGTGGTCGCACCTTCATCAACTCAACTTTAATTAATCTTCAGTTGCCGTTCTTTTTGGATCTCTGACGCCGCGTGTATATGTCTTTGTAGGCCGACTCCACTCCGTGCACCCTCCTTTGCAACATGAAGGGCGGGTTGGTGGATGTGGGGAAGGGTACTATAGTGAAGCCTAAGGATCGATTGTTTCACCGCCCGCAGATGCCCGATAACGCCTTAAGGGTCTCCATGGCGAGTGTGAAAGCGGGTTGCGAGGGTCTACCTCGTCTGATACAAACCGATGGAGAGGATGACGAGACCCCCACGCAGCTTGGGCAATGCAAAAATTGGCCGATCCTGTGGCTGAAAAATCTTCTTCGTGTCGAGGTGGCCGGGAGCACACCAACGGGACCTCAGGCAGGTATGACCACAACACCACCTACACAAGTACAACCATCGTCTGTGCTACTTGCTGAGATCGAGAGACATGAGGAAGGAGGGCCAACAGTTCCGCCGGCAGATGATGCCATCTACCCCATGGAAGAGGATAGGGATCATGACATGGAGGAGGCCGACGATGACCCTAACCAGTATTTCAATACTGCCTTTGACAACGATGTAACAATGAGTCAACCATATGAATATGAGATGCATGTACCAGAGTCGGAACGTCCTCGGGAGTGCAAGAAGTCTTTGTTCATGCAATCCTCGCAGGACACGCCTCCAGATGCCAGCTCCACCCAAGCTCAACTGATTAGCCAGAGTCGTCCAAAGCTGAGCCCGACAACACTAGGGGTGGTTCTCAAGGAGGGTCTGACAGACCCACCAGCACCTGAGCCCAAGAAGAAGAAGAGGAAGAGACCGGTGGAGAGAAAATCCAATAAAGCTGGCAATGTTGGTTCTAGCAGCCAGCCGCCTTCGACCAAGGTTGACCGTGTACCGATGAAACATGCGCCATTAATCCATGTCGCGGGAGAGTCAATGGTTCCGGCGAATGCACTAGCTGCCATAGAAGGGGATCTCAGGAGACTCTATGACCATGTGCTTTCGACAGAGAAAAGCCTCCTCGCCTTGGATGATCCAGGATACCCACTTTATACGGTTTATGTGCCGAGCAGTTGCAAGATGTATGTCCACACATGCCCCGCAGACCTCTTCTTCCTGAGGTTTGATTACATCTTTCAGATGTTTCAAATGAGGACACTTGATTTTACCTTCGTCCGCCTGTATGCGCTGCACATGAACTACATCGTCAAGAGAGAGCAAGTCACCGGTCTTGCGGTCGCGGACCCATACTACATGCATGAGGGCTTCTTGTCAATCAACGACGCTAACCGTCAATATGCGAGTCAGTACATCGAAGAATTCTTGGTCAGCAATAAGGACAAAGAAACGATTCTCCTACCTTATCATCCCAGGTAAGACATCCGCGGATAGCAATATAACACATACATCCTTTCATGCATTTCAATAGTTACTTTGCACGCATGGAGGCTAAACTTGATCATGTATTTTGCGCAGCGGGGGGTGTTGTCGGTGTCAAAACCGGCGGATCTCGGGTAGGGGGTCCCGAACTGTGC
This sequence comes from Triticum urartu, assembly GCF_003073215.2. Classification (NCBI taxonomy): domain Eukaryota; kingdom Viridiplantae; phylum Streptophyta; class Magnoliopsida; order Poales; family Poaceae; genus Triticum; species Triticum urartu. Next base: position 674,450,517 of record NC_053028.1, read on the forward strand.
GTCTAGGCCGGATGGTAACAGGAGGCAAGGGACACGAAGTTTTACCCAGGTTCGGGCCCTCTCGATGGAGGTAAAACCCTACGTCCTGCTTGATTAATATTGATGATATGGGTGTTACAATAGTAGATCTACCACGAGATCGGAGAGGCTAAACCCTAGAAGCTAGCCTATGGTATGATTGTATGTTGTCCTACGGACTAAAACCCTTTGGTTTATATAGACACCGGAGAGGGTTAGGGTTACACAAGGTCGGTTACAAAGGAGGAGATATCCATATACGTATTGCCTAGCTTGCCTTCCACGCCAAGTAGAGTCCCATCCGGACACGAGACGAAGTCTTCAATCTTGTATCTTCATAGTCTAACAGTCCGGCCAATGGAGATAGTCCGGCTATCCGGAGACCCCCTAATCCAGGACTCCCTCAGTAGCCCCCGAACCAAGCTTCAATGACGTTCAGTCCGGCGCGTAGTGTTATCTTCGGCATTGCAAGGCGGGTTCCTCTCCAAATTCTGTGTACCTGTTGAAATAATGTACGGTTTCTTGTGACGGTTTGTACTCCTTGGCTTCTACGCCCAACAATGGCCGCTTTCCATATGTGAAGAGCCAGGGTGTTTTCACATTTACCCCCTAGCTATGTAAATCAGCCGCCTATTAAAAAGATGAGGATTCAGATCCAAATCACATCATCCTCCCTTGCCGAGTCTTCATCAGAGCGCACCCGAAAGAGATCCATTCCACCATGGCCGGTCGACGCAGCTCCTCCTCTCGCACCCCCAGTTCCAAGCCTGGAGATTGGGAGAGATGTTCCATCCCGCACAGCAAATTGGTGATGCTTCAGTCCAAGGGATTTCTCCCCCCAGCGTACCTGGTCCCGGTTCGAGCCGGGCTTGCCACCTATAATGGCGGAGAGCAAGCGGAGAGCCGTCCCAATCCCTCCAAGGGAGAGCGGGTATGCCTTGTCCCTTATCTGGTAAGAGGGCTCGGATTTCCAATTCATCCGTTTCTCCGGGGGCTTCTGGAGTTCTAAGGCCTCCAGCCACACAACCTTACGCCTGCCTCCCTGCTGCATATCGCGGGATTCGTAGCCCTTTGCGAGTTATTTTTGGGCTGTGAGGCTCATTTCGCTCTGTGGAAGAAGTTGTTCTGCCTTGTGCCCCGTTCTAAGAAGGGATCAATATATCAAGTGGGCGGAGCCGAAGTGTGGCGTATTGCCGGGACCGGATACCTGTCCGGGACTCCGAAGAAGATGTCCGAAGATTGGCCTTCAGAATGGTTTTATATAGAAGATGTCCCCCTTCCGAACCCTATTCGGATCGGCCTTCCTGAGTTCGACAACGCCCCTTTCAAGAAGCGCCGGAGCTGGCGCCCTCGGAGCTCCCTGGAGGAAGACGACAGGGACATTCTTTATCTGATGAGCCGGATAAGTTCTTTAGCTCGGTCTGGATTGACCATGATCGAGGTCATGGCTATATGCATTATGCCGGGGGTGCAGCCGCTCCAGTATAGAGGCCACCCCATGTGGGATTTCAACGGGGAGGATGACGCCACCCGCCACGACCACAAAGGGCCGGGATCGGCTGCTGATCTAATAAAGATCTTGTCCACTTTGTACAAGGGAGAAGAGGAGGAATTCCATCGTGTCAACCCGCAGGGCAGATTCTCTATGTACAATCCTCGAGCTGGGTAAGCGGAGACTTTTTCTAGCCCATCTGTTTCGTATTCCCGTAGTTTAAGTATTCATTGCAGCGATTTCATCGCAGGAGCTGCGCCAGGCAGTAAAGGAGATAAACAGCCCTCCTCCACAACCCGAGGACCCTGGACGGTCCCTTGACCCGGCCTCCCAGGAGGATCCGGACATATCCGTGGAGCTGATCGACGGGGTATTTTACCAAGGGAGTAATGACAATACTTTGGTAGCCATTACGGCCGATTACCCTGGGCTAGTTCCAGCCTCACAGGTGACTGAGACCGAAGTCCCAGTACTTAAAAAGGGATCCATCCTGGTGCTCCTTTTTTTATTGATGTATAACACACTACAAGAAATATGTCAACTTGTGACCAGCACTATTGGTCACTGAATGGTCAATGTTTTTAATTTGTGACCTTTTTGTGACCAAAAACATAAGGTCAAAAGCTGGCGGTCATAAACTGACTATAGCGACCTTTCTTCTGGAATGGTCGTAGACGTTTATGACCAAAATATGTCTACTGTGGCGTTTTGGTCACTAGCAACCTCCCCAGGCCACATAGGCATCCAGCGTGGCAATCTGATGTGGCACAAGATTCAGCCCGGTCCAATTCGATTTTATACATGGGCCTAGCCCAACAATTCGGCCTTTTTACTGTATATTTTCTCTAGCTACATGGGTTATTTTTTCTAATAGTTTTGATTTCTACATTGGCTTGACCCAACAATTGGGCCTTTCGTTTTTGGGCCATGGCCTTTTTGGCTCAACAATTACATTTCTTTTTTAAGTTACATTTCTTTTTTTAAGACAGATCCAATAGTCAGATGGGTTTGAGTGGGTCCCAATGGTCAGAGTCATGTTCTTCAAATTTTGATTTTCCAGTAAATAAATATTTAAATCAGAACTGACTGAAAACAGAAGTAATACTTCAACAACCAAATTTGGCACCTTACAATCAAACATACACCACGTTTATAATCGAACATACTTCACATCAGGTTTACAGCCACCAAGAACACAACTAAATATCAAAATATAACTATCTATCAGAGTATAACTAGCTCCAATGAGCTAGAACTCAATGGTTCTTCACTTCTTGGAGACCTGCTTGACGTCGTGGTGCTTCTCCTGAGTGTTTCTTCCAGCCACATGCATGCCTCAAGATCTGCAAATGCTGCCACGGAATGCCAGCAAAAAGTGTATCAGCCAGCTATAAGAAAAATGCAATGCTTCAAATTAGTTTCAATCAAGAGCCAACTCGGATCATTATGCAACAATGTTATTTTTAATCTGGACAAGCATTCCATATTTCGTATAGTAAACTAAATCATGTATGCTTGCTGGCATATAGGAATTGGACTGCCGCAGATCCTTGGTTGGCATGTTTCACCAGCAAGATGACGCAATGAGAAACTCAAAAAAAATTGCATGCTATGTACATCAAGTGAAAAGGAACAAGTTATATAGTAGCCTCAAGCAGAGCAAGTGTACAGCAACTTGATAAAAGAATGCTCAGTCATGGCATTCGATTTCACAAGAAAAGAATGTGTAAGGTGCAATGTTGAGTACACTTTGTAATTCTATAATAATTTGTAGTGCACTGTGGCTAGAAGCCAGAGTACACTTGAAGCTACAAACTATGCAACAAGCCTGAAACTCAAACAACAAGAAGCAGAGTTGAGTTCCTAGCCATCAGACAAGAGTGAAACTCCCAGCATTTGCCTCTCAAATTTTTATATAGAGTGAAAATTCCCAGCAGGGTAGATAGACATATGCTACTGTTTAGAATTGCATTATAAATTGTGAGAAGTCTTCGAATACAGAGTCTTATGCAAGTTATTACAATCAGTATGATGTTGTCAAGGTCGTCCAAGTACTTGCCCTTTCAGATGCATATATAGGTATATGTAGGAGAATAACATAGTACTAGTCGCACCTACTAGATGTATTTCAGAACGAGAGGTCAAAATAGGTAAAAATACTGATGCAAGCTATGCTCTACAATAGAAGCATTCAGAGAGGTGAACGGAACACCATCTTTTCCTTTGAGGAGCAAACAAGGAATGACTGCATTCACAAAGTATAGATGGAAAAACGCAACACATGCCATGGAAATGTTGATCCAGTGACTTAAATTTCAGAGTAGATGGCAGGAAACTTGGCCTGCTTTCTATATGCAGTATGTGCCAAACTAGCATGTCCCTAATACACAGACAATTGGAAACTGGGTCCTGAATGAGTGAATTTTACATATTCAGTTGCCGCATGCAACCAATCAAGACCCTGCAACTACAAGGTGTCATTTGTTCATCCTACCAAGAACAGATGAAGCATCTTTCCCTTTGATTAGCAGACAAGGCACGACTGCAACTCAAGCCAATGGAATGCAAATCCACTCCACTGGCATCACATCACATACTACAAATTTCAGAGGAAACAACCCATGTGCGGTAGTACGTGCTACAGCAGCCTACAGCCTAGTGAGAGGAGCAGCTACAGCCACATCTGATGTATACTCTGCTCTCAAGAATCCATCCGGGGAAAATAAAATTAAAGAACAAGAAGATGGATGGAGTGCGGCGGGTGGAGAATCACCTTGAAGATGGGCGGCTTGAGGGGCTCGGAGCAGATCCTTCAGCAGAGAGCCGTCGAGGTCTTGAAGACTGTGGTGGGTCGTCATGGCCTGTACTACCTGCAGCTTCATCCCGTCGCTGTGGTGGATCCTGCAGCAGATCATGCAGCTTCATCCCATCGCTGGTTGCCGTTCCTCCTGTACTACCTACAGAGATAGAGACGGGGGTGAGAGGGAGGGGGAGATTGAAGGAGAAGAGGGGGAGGAGGATGAGAGGAGTGGATCTGATGGTGGCCTGAGCTGCTGCCCGAGTGGATCTGGTGCTTGAGGTGGAGGGAGGAAGAGGTGAATCTCGCCGCGCGCGCCGGATCTCCCTGGGGCGACCCACAACCATCTGGCACGCCCACACCGCCGTCGTCAGCACCGGAGCGACCACGCGCGCCCGCCGGGCCGCCCACGCCGCCGCGGCCACGCCGGCGCTGAGCAGCGCCATGGATCCGAGGGGAGAGGGCGCGGATTTGCTTTTCTTGGAGGAGGAAGGGGTGCCGGGTGGGCTGGTTGGTTTGGTTGGGTGGGTGAAGGGGAGGGGAGAGGAGTAGGGCGTGGGGGTTGCCATGGACGGCGGCGAGCTCCGCTGGAGGGAGGTGGCCGCAGCGATCTGGAAGGGAGGAGGCAGCGAGGAGAAATGACCAGCTCTCGCTCTCTCTCCATCGGGCGAGACAGCGAGGAGAGAAAGGAGGCGGGGGTGGATGGAAAATGACCAGCTAGGGTTTTGGGGTTGGTGTGGAAGGGTTGAGGACGGCCGTTGGATCCTCGAGCATCCGACGGCGTATGATGTACGATCTGCATGAGACGTCTAGGAACCAATCAAAATGCAGTATGATGTTATGACCATCTAAATAGGTCATAGTTGCCTAAAAATAATGTGTTAAAATCATGTCAGCTATTTTATGACCTGAGAAATTCAAAAAGAAAATAGAAAACCTTCTCATTATGTCACCAAAATGTGAACAAGTTTTCAGAAAAAATAACAAACATGAAAAAAGATAAATATATTTTAAAAGGTGTCGTGAGAAATGAGATTTTTGGCAAAAAAAATCATTTTCCATTTTTCGAGTGCCTCAAATGAACTTTTTTTGTGAAGGACCTACCAAATAGTTGTTGCCAAATTGTACCAAATCAATTTTATTAAATATTAGTACATATTTAATTCACAATTGACAAAATGGTTGGGTGTGAAAAGTTTTTATCCACCTCTCGTGAAAAAGACAAATTTCTGCCGATTCAGTAGGAAGCGAGTTAAATTTAAAGTGCAGTTGCCTTATAGTTTGCTCTTTATTTTTTTCAAAAATCATTTCTAGGTACCTAAGTATCTATTTAATCAGATAAAAATCAAAAGTTTTCCAAGATTCAACCTCTAGCTAGGAACAGTCATGCCTGCCGTTTTGACCGTATTTTGAAACGGGCATAAAAAATTCAAAAATTTCAAAAAATTGGAAAACCTTCGCATTGTGTCATTATATGTGACCAAGTTACGAGGAAAATAATAAAATTGTAATACGGCAATTATTTTAAAAAAGTGTTCTCGGAAATGAGCTATCATGTATGAAGATTCATGGCTTTCAACCCAAGTGCTCAATCTTATGGCCACATCCATGACATAGTTTGTTTAAATGATCTCATATTGTGCACAAGGGTGCATATTGGAATGACAAACAATGTTGCCTAAGGGAGTTTTCATTTTCTTTGTACGAAAAATCAATTTTCCATTTTTCGAGTGCCCAAAAGGAGGTTTTTTTGTGAAGGACCTCCCAAATAATTGTTGCAAAATTGGACGAAATCAATTTTCTAAAATACTAGGACATATTTAATGCACAATTGACAAAATGGTTGGGTCTAAAAAGTTTTGATCCACCTCTCGTGAAAAAGACAAATTTCCGCCGATTCAGCTGGAAGCGGGTCAAATTTGAACTGCAGCTGCCTCATAGTTTGCTATTTATTTTTTCCAAAAATCATTTCTAGGTACATAAGTACCTATTTAATCAGAGAAATACCAAAAAAATTCAAGATTCAACCACTAGCTAGGAACGGTCATTCCCGTCGTTTTGACCGCATTTTGAAACGGGCATAAAAAATTCAAAAAAAATCAAAAAATTGGGAAACCTTCGCATTGTGTCATTATATGTGGCCAAGTTCCCAGGAAAAATAACAAACTTGTAATACGGCAATTATTTTAAAAAAGTGTTCTCAAAATCGAGCTATCACGTGTGGATATCAATGGCTTTCAAGCCAAATGATCAATCTTATGGCCACATTCATGGCATAATTTGTTCAAATGATCCCATATTGTGCACAAGGGTGTATATTGGAATGGCAAACAATGTTTCCTAAGGAAGTTTTCATTTTCTGTGGACGAAAAAACCATTTTCCATTTTTCGAGTGCCCAAAAGGAGGTTTTTTTGTGAAGGACCTCCCAAATAATTGTTGCAAAATTGGACCAAATCATTTTTATAAAATACTAGGACATATTTAATGCACAATTGACAAAATTCTTGGGCGTTAAAAGTTTTGATCCACCTCTGGTGAAAAAGACAAATTCCCGCTGATTCGGTAGTAAGTGGGTCAAATTTGAACTGCAGCTGCCTCATAGTTTACTATTTATTTTTTCCAAAAATCATTTATAGTTACATAAGTACCTATTTAATCATAAGTACATGGTTTGATGGCGATACGTCGAGGTTTGGGCGGTGGCCAAGGCCCCCAACTATAGAGCGCGTAAACTCACATGCCCGACGCGTGGTCACCGCGTGACCGTGGCGTTGCCATGTGTTCTGGGCAGCCTAGGAATGTCTAGTGGGTTGGGCACTCCCCAGGTAGGTTCTAGGAAGAAAATTACAACATAAGATTCTCACGAGGAGACCGATCGATGCTCAAACATGAATTAGCAGCCAAGTGTTTGATTAGCGGTACGGGAAATACACATGGCCAATGGGCGTGAGTTTTTGCTGAGGATGATCATCTACTAAGAAGAATATCTTCACAAATTTTCAGATCAAAAGGAGGATCCTAGGTGGTACTTGCTTTGCAAAGTACCACACTAGACAGAAATATGAATGTTGAAGCTGGGCTCAAAATAATGAATGGATTGAGATGAAATTTGGTGGAGGATGATTATTTGGGCATTGGAAAGCACCATAGAAAATTGATACCATTTGGACATGCCAAAGTGGTACTTCCTTCACAATGCTCTTCTATGGACAGAAACTTGGGAAAACTAGTGAGAGAAATTGGATGAATGAAATGAGCTCAAATTTGGTGTAGGTAAGTTACATAGGTATGGTTATGCCTTGGTAGATTTTCAGATCATTTAGGTAAGCCTAGATAGTACTTACTTCACAAAGCTTCTCTCGAGGTAGAAACTTTGGAAATTTCCTGAGAAAGATTTACTAGGAAAATGGAGCTGAATATTATCATGTGGCAATGATTTGGGTATGGAAGAGTGCCCAAAGAGTTTGAGTTTAATAGGAGGGGTCTAGATAACACTTGCTTTGCAACGTGCCAATCTGGCCATAAAATATAAATTGAACCTGGGCTCACATAGATAATTTGCCTGAGCTGCAATTTGGAGGAGGGTGATAATTTGGGCATATGAAGGAACTGTATAAATTTCATGTCATTTGGATATATAAAAAAGGTACTTCCTTCACAATGCTTCTAGGTGGACAAAAACTTTGGAAATTTGCCGAGCAAGATTTGCCAGTTAAATGGAGCTGAATTTGGTCATGCGGCAATGATTTGGATAGGAAAGAGTGCCCAAGAATTCCGAGGGCAATAAAGAATATATAAATAGCACTTCCTTCATAAAGTGATGTTGTGAAAAGAATAGGAAAATGAATATTGTTGAATTATTTTTGAACTAGGCAAGGAAGTATTTTTACATATTTGACGAAGATATGACCCAAAGAATTTATGAGATTTTTTTGGGAATTTTCGGAATGACAAAAATATAGGTTGCTTCACAACCTAGGGCAAAAATTGACACATGGACATGACACATAGGCAAAACTGATGAGGTGGCGCCAAGTCATACCAATCCACCACAATTGACAAGGTTATGACCATCTATATTGGTCATGATCAGCTAGAAATAAAGCAGCGGACTAGTGCTATCTGCTTTATGACCATTCCGTGTAAGGAAATTACGACCTTTCTGACCAAAATGGTCGCAATGGTTTAGGGTTTGGAGCCCCCCGAACAGCTTTTGACCAATTGGTCTAAAATGGTCATAGATTTATGACCAATTCTTCCAGGGTCACTGACAGAAGGTCATAAGTTGACATATTTCTTGTAGTGACAGCCGTGTTTTGCAGGGGAGGTCCTCGGGGCAGAAGGCTGAGCCCGTGGCAACTAGCCAACAAGGGGCCGGTAGGCCAGGCAGGCTGAAAAGATCCGCAGTCCGGATTGAGGCACCAGCGCAGCGGTATGGCGCGCCATCTTTATTACAAGACATTATTTACATAGGCATATTAACGCCCATGCCTTCTTTTCAGGAAAAAGAGCGCTCGCCGGACTATACCCGGAGAGGCTACCAATCGCGCCTCCACAAGCCAGGCTCCAAGGCCGGACTCAGAGGTGGGAACGAGTACAAGGCGTGCGCTGGGTGCTCCTCCGACAGAGGATACGGATAGACTGTCCTCCACCCATTCCGAGGTGGAAAGTGCCATGAACCACAGGCGTCGCTGGATTGTTCTTCATGATGCTTGTTTCTCCCCAGAGGCATTGGATGCCTTCAACTCGGGAGACGCGCACCTCTGTGCCGCTCAAAATGGTCTAGCCAAAGCCACGGAGCAGTATGTGAAAGACATACGGGTGAGAAAATTTGATGATTATATATATCAGTAGCCCCTGAGACTTGAAACAGTTAGGATAACTGATTTAAGGATCATTTGTTATGTAGGTTCTTACAGAAAAGAATACTCAACTGTCCCAGGAACTGGAAGAGTGCAAAGCCCAACTTCAGGCCGCACTGGCCGCAGTAGGGGAGCCCAAAGAGACCCCCTCCGGTAACATATCCGTCAAATGATAAGTATCATATTAGAGTGCAGCTTTATATGCAGATCTGACGATAAAATTGCAGATGACGTTGGAGTGAATCCGGATAAGCAACAACTCATACGCCAGCTAAAGGCCGGTGAGAGCATGCTTACAAGGGTGAGGTAGGAGAAGAATGATCTCCAAGATGCCAACACCAAGCTGGGCGTGGAACTAAAAGATGTTCGTGCCCAACTGTCGGACTCTGTTAAGGAGAATCGGCGGCTTCGACGCGGCATATTTAGTAAGTGCTTGAACGAAATTTGAAAAAGAGTTCCGCGAGGAAGCTGGCTGACAGAGTTATGTCTGTAGGTATGTTAACAGGTCGTCCTGCCAAGGAGATGCCTAGTTCAACGGGTCATTTTCTTCCCGAGCTTGCACAGTTGCACGAACGAGTTCGGCAGGTGATGCAAGGCGTTGCCCAGGCCTTGTGGCCATCCATCTCCATACCCGAAGGCCTTGGAGAGCTTGCAGAAAAGCTGAAGGGAGCACGGAGGCGCTTCCAATTATGGAAGATATCGGCCTGCCGCCAGGGTGCCAGGGAAGCTTGGGTGATGGTGAAGACACGGCACACGAAGGCTGACCCGAACCACATGACCGAAGTCGGGCCTGTGGGGCCTGATGGCAAGGAGATCCCTGTGAATTTAGTGTACGGCCAAGTAGAATTGGCCGCAAAGTATTCCCAATAGAACTGTAGACTAGACAGCCTAATGGATGGCATTGAAGAGGAATTCAACCAGTCAAATTGATTATGTAATTGTAAAGTGACATATATGATGCCTTCTAGCCGGATTGTAGATCGTTTGTCGTGGCGGACCTTTTCACTTCAACCTCGGGAACCGACAGTCCGGAGTGTATCCGAATACCCTATCGGTTATATAAGAATCGGGGCATGCGTGGAGACCAGGCGTAGGGGTCATTAGTGCTTTATCAGACAAGTGCCCAACTAGTTATGTTATATTACATGGATAGTAAAAAACATCTTCCAGAGAGAATAGTTCCGTTAAGGGTTCCTTTCCCTGGGTAGGCATGCCCTAAAGTGCATGTCCGGACTGCGACAAGAAGTGCAGTGAAAACGTCTGGGGGCAGATATGGATAATAACTAAGAGTCATTGTCGGTGTCAAAACCGGCGGATCTCGGGTAGGGGGTCCCGAACTGTGCGTCTAGGCCGGATGGTAACAGGAGGCAAGGGACACGAAGTTTTACCCAGGTTCGGGCCCTCTCGATGGAGGTAAAACCCTACGTCCTGCTTGATTAATATTGATGATATGGGTAGTACAAGAGTAGATCTACCATGAGATCGGAGAGGCTAAACCTTAGAAGCTAGCCTATGGTATGATTGTATGTATATATTCTATCGACTAGCCTGGCCTCGGTATATATAATGCAACAGAGGCCTAGGATAACAAGAGTCCTAGCCGAATACGCCGGTGGGGAGGAGTCCTTGTCTTGATCGCCAAGTCTTGTGGAATCTTCCTTGTATGCGGCTGCTGTCCGAACTGGCCCATGAGTATACGGCCACGGGGGTCCTCAGCCCAATCTATTAGATCGGGAGATGACATGTTGAGTACCCCCTAGTCCAGGACACCGTCAGTAGCCCCCTGAACGGGTCTTCAAGTTAGGGACGCTCCTCGATTCTTCCGACTGTTCTTCATCTTCGGTCATCGGTCTTGAAAACTGGTTCAACAAATCTTCTTTATCTTCAATCTTGAGGATCTCCGAAATGCATTCGACGGGTTTACACGTCGGGTATCCGAGGAGCCCCTTTAAGTTTCCGTCCTTTACCAATGCCTTGTTATTTTTATGCCGCACCTCGGGTCTGAAGTTGTTCCCGGGAGGCAGTGTCCTCTTGCGTCCGAGCTCCAACGCTGGACTGCATTAGAGGTATCTTTTGTAGCCGAGCACCAACGCCGGACTGCTTTCCGAGCTCCAACGCCGGAATGTATCTGAGCTCCAACGTCGGACTATATCCAAACTCCAACGCCGGACTGTATCCAGGCTCCAACACCGGAATATATCCGAGGTGTCATATCACCTTGGTTCAAAAAAGTTGAAGGATTTTAGCTGAGCTTAATGCTGGAAATGCCCTCTATGGAGCCAGCCACTAGCGCCCGAGCTTTATGCCGGACTGCTTCCGAGGTGGTGCACCACCCCGACTGTGGGCCAATTTTTTGTCAATATTTTTGATTGGTGCAATTTATTCTCTGCCGAGATATATAGCCAGTAGCCCTCAAGGTGTGTATCGATTTAAAACCCGAGATGCACCTGAAGGATGACGTAAGACCGCTGATCCCAATAGTCGCTGAGACTCAGGTTGATTTGCAAAATCAGCCTGAGGATCAAGTCCTAGCTCGGCAGAATACTTTGGGACACTAAAAGCGGCGCGCTCAGTCCTCGAGACTCAGGTTGGGTGCGGCCGACCAACCTGAGGATCAAAATCTCCTCAGAAACTATATTGCACATAAAATTTTCTGCATTGGACAGGCAATGCAGTAGCCCCCGAGACACTGGTCGGGTGGCAACACTAGATCAGGGGATCAATGTGCCCTTTTAATATTTGTAAATAATAAGCCCGAAGCCCAGTAGCCCCCGAGCCTTAATGCGGGCACGGGTGGCCGAATTAAGAATCAATATCCATAGTAAAATCACAAATTATGTGTAATGACTCTATGTATCCAAGTACTTTATGTCATTAATGCTCGGATCCGCTTGTACAAAACTTTGTTGACCGACCATCGGCTTCCACCTCCTCGTCCAGTAGCCGAGGAGTGTTTATCCTACTTTATAAAGCCTTTATGAGGGCAAAGATTTATGACAAACAAGGCAATCTGGCCACACGGTTTTATATACGAAGGTACGCAGAGAGATATGTTATATTACTGTTTAACAGAAGAAATGTCTTCCAAAGAAAATAGTCCCACTATCGGTTCCTTTCTTTCTAAAGGTGTCCGGCGTTGCACCGCGAGACTTGTGCTGAAAACACACAAATAGTTTAAAAGTGCCATAAGCTTGGAAAACCAAAAAACGTCAGTAAAAACCTGATGTCCGAACAAGATCAAGTGTTCGGTGCCAATCAAAAATTGGCCTTAGTAAAAGAAGTGCTTCTGTCGTGCTTTAACATGATACATCCTATCTCAAGACTTCAAGCGGGTCAGCCTACGGCTTCAACCTCCTATCCCGAGGGCGGAGTACTTCTCATTAGGCCAGTTTAGCAAACTAAACTCTAGCGACTTTGAGAGAGAAATTAGGCTCCCCGGCTAGTGACCACACGCTCGTGTCAAAAAAAGGAGTGATAGATAATAATAATAATAATAATAATAATAATAATAATAATAATAATAATAAAACTTTGCAACGACTAAGAAGAAGAACACTTATCATAAAACGGCTCATATAAATTTAAGAGCCCCCAAGTGACTTAGGTAAAAGAATGATTGCATGTATCGAAGTACTTATATCATATCTATGTTCAACCGAACTTTAAACGCGTCTTAACCGACCATCGGCTTCTCCCTCTTCGGTCAAGGACCGAAAAGTGTTATGTACTCCATCTGTCGAGAATATCGACGGTGTTTACAATAACCAAGCAATCAGGCCATAAGGCTGTAACAGACAAAGCGCGCTTAGAGAACTTATGCTATATTACTGAGAAGTGTAAGAAGCATCTTCGAAGAAAATAGTACCCCCACTGATACCTTTCTTCGGTGCTCATTGTTATTATGAGACTTGTGCAATAGATTTTTTGTACTCATGAGTTCCGTTGTGTGCCGGCCATCATTGAAAACTATAAGAGCGGTAGCTTTCGGCTTCACCCAGTCTGAGGTCCGGCTCGGATGACCCGATCGTGACAATCGCAGAGGTGCTCCCTTTACTCCCTAGCCAAACAATCGGGAACGTAGGGGTAAACACAGAAGCGAGGCAACCCAGCTTGCAAATCGCTTAAGTCAATATGGTGCATATTGTGGCGTAATACACGAACAAGTAACGAAGCCGTACAAGTATAATCATATGCAAGAGGAAAAACTTCATGAAGGAAGCCCCCAAATGAATTGGGTATTTGAATTTATGCGTCACAAACAAAGTTTGGACAAGGAAATTTTTTACAAGCAACTTTTTTCCAAAAAAGTATAATGCTTGGTCGAACCGAACACAAGTTAGAAATTAAAGCTTTGAGCATGAAAGCGACTTAGCTGGTTAATGTGTTCGGTATTGATGACGCGGTCCGAGCTTGATGCGGGGCAAGGTTCCATCCCCCAAGCCGGTCCCGAGGTGGCGGAGCGGAGAGCTCGACACGCCGAAGTGGTGACATAGCACGGTCAATGCAGACCGGCAGAGTGACGCCGAAGTCCCCGGATCATTTTCCTGTGCACAAAAAATAGTGCAAACCGGAGATAGTAGTAATAATGATAATTAAAAAAATCGTTGCATAATAAATAATTTATGCAAAGTGAGTAATGAAAGAAATATGGCCTGACGCCAAAGTCAATGTCGATGCAGGGCGTCGGCGTGATGCGGTAAAGGCGTGGCAAAGCCTGAATTCGCAGGTCGGTCCGAGCTCCGGATGCGGCGTTCGCCAGACTATGTACGGAAACTGACCGAACCACCATGCGACTGTCGTTAATGCAGCCACCATTTGATAGACCTGTGTACATATGATGGACAAATCAGAGTAATAATTCCTTGAGAAAAATGAACCCAAACAAGCAAAAAATACTGGGATTAATAGCACCTGGTTTATTTGTTGTAGCAATCCGAAGGAAGGTGATTCCCAAAATTGGGACTCGATCCGCACACCCATTGCCTGATGGGCGATAAAACGATGGTATGGCAATGCTGGCAAAGGTTGGCTCGCCGAGGCAAAGCCATCGGCCCAGCTAACGTGATGGAGCTGGTCGGCTAGTGACGCCGAAGTGTCCGGAGTGGGTTGACGAAGAGATGGCGAAGCCCCCGGTCCAGCCGAGATGTCGAAGCCTCGATGTCAGCCGATGAGTCAAAGTAGGTCGGTGTGATGGACACCAGCTTGAAGAAGCAATAGTGCGGTCCTGCTGATGCAGGTCGTGACGTGGTCGATGCCGGCTTGATGAAACGAACCGTGCAACCATGCCGGTATGCCCGCTCCGTGTAATCCGTGGGGCGGCGATGTTGGTGATGGTTTATCCTTCGCGATGTCGGACTCTTGTCCGGCTTGCCGAGATGATGATCCGAAGAAGTTGAGCTCGGCTCAACAAAGTGACGACGTGTCTAACGCAGGTCGGCAGCCATGCAGCAATATTGCCGGACTGGTTTGACACCAGTATGATGTTAAAGATCATGTTCAAAAGATCTCAAAGTTAGTGGGATGTGTTCGGAAACAAAACACAATACCTCATATAAAACTTCCTTCAAAAGGGATGTCCGAAATCCCGTTCATAAAAAAGACGAACTCGGGTCGGATTCGTTTTCGCGCAGAAAACAGATCCGAAAAGTGATGCACTAACCGGAAGTTTCCCAGAGTTTGGACGGTCGGATCGAGCTGAAATTTTGAGAGGTGGTAGATATAGGAATTCCGCAGCCGATCAACGGTTGGATCTTCCAAAGGACGTCCGAGCTACAAGCTGGACACCACGCCCTAAACTCATCCAGATTCCCGTCCAGATTTGACAGGGCTCCGGTATATCGTGGATTGTCAGAGATTCCTCCATCGGAACTCGACGAAATTTTCCAGGGTTGTTGTAGACTCAATTCCGCACAATTCCACCAAAGAGATCGTCAAAGCGATACTCGAGGAAGTGGTGGCGGCAGATACGAGTTCGCTGCCCAGAAAAACAGCACGGTCGCTTGAGGGCAATGTTGACGTTGAGCCCCCGAGCTCCATGGATGATTCCACCATGATCTTGATAGAGATCGGAGTTGATGTTTGATGAAGGCCCTCGTCCGAACATGGTGATCCAAACACGGGGCGCGGTTCTTGGTCGAACCAAGGTGACCAGTCGAGCTGGTGACGAAGATGCCGAAGTCGCAGTTGATCTGCATGCGAGCCATCGATCCTTTTGTCGATCACACAGCGGAACTCTCAATGAAAGCACCAATGTCGGTGTCAAAACCGACGGATCTCGGGTAGGGGGTCCCGAACTGTGCGTCTAGGCCGGATGGTAACATGAGGCAAGGGACACGAAGTTTTATTCAGGTTCGGGCCCTCTCGATGGAGGTAAAACCCTACGTCCTGCTTGATTAATATTGATAATATGGGTAGTACAAGAGTAGATCTACCATGAGATCAGAGAGGCTAAACCCTAGAAGCTAGCCTATGGTATGATTGTATGTATATATTCTATCGACTAGCCTGGCCTCGGTATATATATAATGCACCAGAGGCCTAGGATAACAAGAGTCCTAGCCGAATACGCCGGTGGGGAGGAGTCCTTGTCTTGATCGCCAAGTCTTGTGGAATCTTCCTTGTATGCGGCTGCTGTCCGAACTGGCCCATGAGTATACGGCCACGGGGGTCCTCGGCCCAATCTATCAGATCGGGAGATGACGTGTTGAGTACCCCCTAGTCCAGGACACCGTCAGTCATCTTTTGTTCACCGACCGAATATTCTCTTAAGAACGCTAGGTTTTGGCTTCACCCAGTCTGAGGTACACATCCGGCTGACCCGGCGGTAACAATCACAGAGGTGCTCCCCGTATGCCCTAGCCGAATTAACGGGAACGTAGGGCATAAATACAAGAGCCAGGCAACCCAGCTTGGCCAAAACTTAAGTCATATCGATGCATATAATGGTGAAAAAAGGTACATACGGAAGTATAACACATGTGTTGGGCATGGGGCCCAGGTAAATAATTTAATCTTCTGTGAGAGAAGCCCCTGAAGGAAATATGCCCTAGAGGCAATAATAAAGTTATTATTTATTTCCTTATATCATGATAAATGTTTATTATTCATGCTAGAATTGTATTAACCGGAAACATAATACATGTGTGAATACATAGACAAACAAAGTGTCACTAGTATGCCTCTACTTGACTAGCTCATTAATCAAAGATGGTTATGTTTCCTAACCATGGACAAAGAGTTGTTATTTGATTAACGGGATCATATCATTAGGTGAATGATCTGATTGACATGACCCATTCCATTAGCTTAGCACCCGATCGTTTAGTATGTTCCTATTGCTTTCTTCATGACTTATACATGTTCCTATGACTATGAGATTATGCAACTCCCGTTTGCCGAAGGAACACGTTGTGTGCTACCAAACGTCACAACATAACTGGGTGATTATAAAGGTGTTCTACAGGTGTCTCCAAAGGTACATGTTGGGTTGGCGTATTTCGAGATTAGGATTTGTCACTCCGATTGTCGGAGAGGTATCTCTGGGCCCTCTCGGTAATGCACATCACATAAGCCTTGCAAGCATTGCAACTAATGAGTTAGTTGTGAGATGATGTATTACGGAACGAGTAAAGAGACTTGCCGGTAACGAGATTGAACTAGGTGTTGAGATACCGACGATCGAATCTCGGGCAAGTAACATACCGATGACAAAGGGAACAACGTATGTTGTTATGCGGTCTGACCGATAAAAGATCTTCGTAGAATATGTAGGAGCCAATATGAGCATCCAGGTTCCGCTATTGGTTATTGACCGGAGACGTGTCTCGGTCATGTCTACATTGTTCTCGAACCCGTAGGGTCCGCACGCTTAAGGTTTCGATGACAGTTATATTATTAGTTTATGCATTTTGATGTGCCGAAGTTTGTTCGGAGTCCCGGATGTGATCACGGACATGAGAGGAGTCTCAAAATGGTCGAGACATAAAGATTGATATATTGGAAGCCTATATTTGGATATTGGAAGTGTTCCGGGTGAAATCGGGATTTTACCGGAGTACCGGGAGGTTACCGGAACCCCCTGGGAGGTATATGGGCCTTAGTGGGCTTTAGTGGAAGAGAGGAGAGGTGGCCAGGGCTGGGCCGCGCGCCCCTCCCCCCCTAGTCCGAATAGGACAAGGAGAGGGGACCGGCGCCCCCCTTCCTTCTCTCTCTCCTCTTTCCCCCCTCCCGAATCCTATTCCAACTAGGAAAGGGGGGAATCCTACTCCCGGAGAGAGTAGGACTCCTCCTGGCGCGCCCTCTCCTGGCCGGCCGCACCCCCCCCCTTTGATCCTTTATATACGGAGGCAGGGAGCACCCCTAGAGACAAGTTGATCCACGTGATCATATTCTTAGCCGTGTGCGGTGCCCCCTTCCACCATAGTCCTCGATAATATTGTAGCGGTGCTTAGGCGAAGCCCTGCGACGGTAGTACATCAAGATCGTCACCACGCCGTCGTGCTGACGGAACTCTTCCTCGACACTTTGCTGGATCGGAGTCCGGGGATCGTCATCGAGCTGAACGTGTGCTAGAACTCGGAGGTGCCGTAGTTTCGGTGCTTGATCGGTCGGCCCGTGAAGACGTACGACTACATCAACCACGTTGTGATAACGCTTCCGTTGTCGATCTACAAGGGTACGTAGATCACACTCTTCCCTCTCGTTGCTATGCATCACCATGATCTTGCGTGTGCGTAGGAATTTTTTTTGAAATTACTACGTTCCCCAACAGCCCCCAGGTATGAAGAGTGCGGCTAGAGCATCTGTGATGTATGAGTGAGGCACAAGGTGACCCTTGAAGGCCTATGGAAATAAAAAGAAAGAAATGGAAACAAGACGGATGATGCATATGCAAAAAATGGACGAAGGGAGGGGACTAACATAAAGTCCGGAGCTAGGCGTAGAATCTTTGGAGTCTGGCTGCGTTCCATGGGTTCGGCTCGAGTCGACTGGTCGATGCATCCCGCAGTCGGTACGCTCCACCGGTCAGAACTTGGTCGATAATGAAGAGACCTTCCCATTTGGGCTCGAGCTTATTCTTTTTCTTATCCGGCAGCCGTAGAACTAGTTCGCCAACGTTATAAGCTTTGGCCCTTACTTCTCTGTTTTGCTATCTGCGAGCCTATTGCTGGTAAAATGCGGAACGGGCTTTGGCTACGTCGCGCTCTTCCTCCAATGTATCCAGACCGTCCTGCCGATCGAGCTCGGCTTCTCTTTCTTCGTACATGCGCACTCGAGGTGAGTCATGAATTAGGTCACAGGGCAGGACTGCCTCTGCGACGTACACCATAAAAATGGTGTATATCCGGTACTATGATTCGGCGTGGTACGCAGTCCCCAGAGTACGGAGTCGAGCTCCTCTACCCAGTGCGTATCGGACTCCGTTAAGGAGCGCACTAATCGGGGTTTAATGCCGCTCATTATAAGACCATTTGCTCGTTCGACTTGACCGTTGGTTTGTGGGTGATAGACTGAAGCGTAATGGAGCTTGATGCCCATTTTGCTGCACCAGAGTTTTACCTCGTCGGCCGTGAAGTTTGTGCCGTTATTAGTGATGATGCTGTGGGGGACGCTGTAACGGTGTATGACCCCGGATATGAAATCTATCACCGGTCCGGATTCGGCTGTTTTTACCGGTTTAGCCTCTATCCATTTGGTGAATTTATCCATCATGACCAATAAGTATTTTTCCTTGTGGGTTCCCCCTTTAAGGGGTCCGACCATGTCAAGCCCCCAGACCGCGAAGGGCCATGTAATGGGGATTGTTTGTAGGGCAGTGGGTGGCATGTGGCTTTGATTTGCAAAGAGCTGGCATCGGTGCAAAGTTGGACCAAGTCATGTGCATCTGCCCGGGCCGTTGGCCAATAAAATCTTGTGCGGAAGGCCTTGCTTACAAGAGCCCGGGCTGCGGCGTGATGACCGTCGAGTCCGGCGTGAATTTCTGCCAAAAGATTCTGCCCTTCCTCTTCGGAGATGCACCTTTGAAGGACTCCGGTAGCTCTTTTTTTGTACAATTCTCCCTCGTGGACCCTGTAGGCTTTGGATCGCCGCACTATGCAGCGTGCCTCATTTTGGTCCTCCGGAAGTTCCTGTCTAATTAGGTAGGCCAGGAATGGTTCTGTCCACGGGGCAATGATGGCCATTATTTCGTGGGCTGATTGTGTTATTTCGGTGGCGGAGCTTCCGATTGTGTCAGAGAGCTCGGTATCGGGTATTTTGGCCGGGTCCGGACTGTTGTTACCGGTGTCCCCTTCCCATGCTACGGATGGCTTGAAAAGCCTTTCCAAAAAAATGTTGGGAGGCACCGCGTCGCGTTTTGCGCCAATGCGGGCGAGGATATCCGCTTCCTGATTCTTTTCCCGAGCCACATGGTGAAATTCGAGCCCCTCGAACCGAGCTAACATTTTTAGGACGGCATTGCGACAAGCGGCCATTTTTGGGTCCTTGGCATCAAAGTCTCCATTTATTTAGGATATTGCAAGGTTTGAATCCCCGCGCACCTCTAGGCGTTGAATGCCCATGGATACTTCCATCCGGAGACCATGTAGAAGGGCCTCATATTCGGCTGCGTTGTTGGAGTCTGTATACATTATCTGCAGTACGTATTGAACGGTGTCTCCTGTTGGGGATGTCAAAACAACGCCAGCCCCCAGACCAGCCAACATTTTGGAGCCGTCGAAGTGCATGATCCAGTTTGAATATGTGTCGTACTCTTTAGGGAGTTCAGCTTCCGTCCATTCAGCGACGAAGTCAGACAAAACTTGCGATTTAATAGCTCACCGTGGCTTGTAAGTTATGTCGAACGGGAGGAGCTCAATGGCCCATTTGGCAATCCGGCCCGTCGTGTCGCGGTTGTTTATAATATCGTTAAGTGGTACTTCTGAGGGTACCGTTATCGAACACTCTTGAAAGTAGTGTCGCACCTTCCGGGATGCCATAAATACCGCGTACGCTATCTTTCGATAATGCGGGTACCATGATTTGCATGGAGTAAGGACAGTGGACACGTAGTAAACCGGCTTTTGAATGGGAAATTTGTGTCCGTCCACTTCTCGCTCGACGACAAGCACTGCGCTTACTACTTGATGAGTTGCCGCAATGTATAATAGCATTGGTTCGCCAATGTTTGGCGCGGCCAGGACTAGGTTTGTTGCCAATATGGCTTTTATTTCGTTAAGTCCGGCCATGGCGGCGTCCGTCCACTCGAAGTGTTCGGTGCGCCGGAGGAGGCAATAAAGGGGTAATGCCTTTTCTCCCAAGCGGGAGATAAAGCGGCTTAGAGCCGCCACGCATCCAGTTAATTTTTGTATTTGTTTGAGGTCTGTTGGGGTGGCCAACTGTGACAACGCTTGGATTTTGGCCGGATTAGCTTCAATACCTCTACTGGAGACAATGAATCCCAGGAGCTTTCCTGCTGGTACGCCGAAGACGCATTTTTCCGGATTGAGCTTGATGTCATATGTTCGGAGGTTGTCGAATGTGAGCCTCAAGTCATCTACTAGAGTTTCGACATGCTTGGTTTTAACGACCACGTCATCCACGTATGCCTCCACTGTTTTGCCGATCTGGTTTGCCAGGCATGTCTGAATCATGTGCTGATATGTTGCACCGGCGTTTTTTAGCCCGAAGGGCATTGTGTTGAAGCAGAATGGGCTGTATGGTGTGATGAATGCCGTTGCGGCTTGGTTTGGCTCTGCCATTTTGATTTGATGGTAGCCGGAGTATGCGTCGAGGAAACACAATGAATCGTGTCCTGCGGTAGCATCGATGATTTGATCGATGCGGGGGAGGGGGAAGGGATCCTTTGGGCAGGCCTTATTAAGGTCCTTAAAATCGACGCACAAGCGCCAGGATTTGTCCTTCTTTGGTACCATCACCAGGTTTGCTAACCAGTCCGGATGTTTTATGTCTCTGATGAATCCGGCCTCCAATAGCTTGGCTAGTTCCTCTCCCATGGCTTGTCTTTTAGGCTCGGAGAAACATCGAAGAGCCTGTTTGACTGGCTTGAATCCTTTTAGGATATTTAGGCTGTGTTCAGCCAGCCTGCGTGGTATTCCTAGCATGTCTGAAGGGTGCCAGGCAAAAATGTCCCAGTTCTCGCATAGGAACTCTCACAGTGCGGTGTCGACATCAGGGTTTAATTGTGCCCCGATGGAAGCTGTTTTTGTAGGGTCCGTTGGATGGACTTAGAATTTGACTATTTCGTCCGCCGGCTTAAAGGAGGTGGACCTGGATCTTTTATCGAGTATCACGTCGTCCCTGTTCACCGTGGAGCGCAGCGCAATTAGTTCTTCGGCCGCTAGGGCTTCGGAAGTGCCTCAAGGGCCAGTGCGGCTGTCTTATTTTCGGCACGGAGTGCTATGTCCGGATCACTAGCAAGAGTGATGATTCCGTTGGGCCCGGGCATTTTGAGCTTCATGTACCCGTAATGAGGTATGGCTTGGAAGATTGTAAACGCCTCCCGCCCTAATAGAGCGTGGTATCCGCTGCTGAACGGGGCCACTTGGAATGTAATTTCTTCAGACCTGTAATTATCCGGCGTGCCGAATACCACGTCTAGTGTGATTTTTCCAGCGCAGCGTGCTTCCCGACTGGGATGATTCCTCTAAAGGTTGTGCTGCTTTGCTTAATGCGGCTCCAGTCTATTTCCATCTTTTGAAGAGTTTCCTCATAGATGAGGTTTAATCCGCTGCCGCCGTCCATGAGTACCTTGGTGAGTCGAAAGCCGTCCATGATTGGACTGAGGACCAGTGCGGCTAGTACTCGGGCTATTCGGAATTTAGGTTTGTCACTGGCATTGAAGGTAATAGTCGTGTCGCTCCAAGGATTTGTTTCTGCTATGTGGCAGATTTCGGACATGCTGCGGAGTGTTCGCTTCCGTCTATTATTTGATGCGAAGGTCTCAAAGACCGTTAAGACCGTATTGTTGTCCTCGGGGTGGTGCTCTATGGTTTTTTGGAGGAGTAGATCCTCGCCACTTTTGGCCACCTGCCGGAGTATCCAGCATGCTCTAAGGCTGTGCGTTGGTATCGCATCTGTTGTACTATGAATTTTGCAGGGTCCGTTGAGCCATCCCTCCAGAACGGTTCCTTGCCCCGTAGAGGGCTTTTGCTTTTTGGTAGTTAACCCTGGTGTATTGTGATAATGCACCCTTTTATTTCGGACTGGGTTTGTATTCAGGGCCGGATTATCCCAAAATTTTATTTCGCTTTTCCAGGCACTTTCCATCGCACAGTACTTTCGTACTATGGACACCAAGTCGGCAAAGCGTGTAATTTCGCGACGACTTATGGCGTTGAGGATTCCCTTGTCCGTGCAATTATTGCAGAAGAATAAAATTGCGTCTTCCACGCGGCAGTCCTTTATGTTGTTCTTGACCAGGAGGAATCTGGCCCAGTAATGGTGTACTGTTTCTTCGGGCTCTTGCCTAATTTGGGATAAATCGCGTATGTTTGGGTGGGTGGGTGGAATTGAATCCGAATCCTCACCCAATCTGAGGCTCGGTGGCCAAGGAGTTTCCGAACTCGAAAGCTTGGATTCTTGGACGTTTTTCGGTAAATCTAGCCCGCTGCCTGATTCTGGGTTCAGGCTTTGAGTGACATCCTCCCCTCCGCGGGTATCCGGCTTGGAGGGATCGGGAATCCGGACATAGCTAGTCCTTAAGATGGATGAAGGGTTGCCGCATTGTTCTTCCACCACTGCAACATGATGGGTGACCTAGGGAGAGTTAATTTCTCTCAGATCGGGTTGAGACCCAATCTGATCGTAGTCTATAGCGACTCCCGGGGCGGCGATGCGATCCAAGAGCTCTTTCAGGGAAGAGAGCTCCATTGGATCTAACTGCTCGGCGAGTTCCAAGTTGACGTGAAGATTGCTTTCGATGACACGAGAAGTCATCGTCGGCGCAGCGGCCGAATAGGCGGTCATAAGAAAACCACCTAACCGGAGAGTTTGGCCGATAGCCAGAGCTCCCTCAGCGATAGTGCCGTCTTTAAAGACGGGACGAGACATCCTTCCTGGTGGCGACGGCACAGCGGAGCTCTCAATGAAAGCACCAATGTCGGTGTCAAAACCGGCGGATCTTGGGTAGGGGGTCCCGAACTGTGCATCTAGGCCGGATGGTAACAGGAGGCAAGGGACACGAAATTTTACCCAGGTTCGGGCCCTCTCGATGGAGGTAAAACCCTACATCCTGCTTGATTAATATTGATGATATGGGTGTTACAAGAGTAGATCTACCACGAGATCGGAGAGGCTAAACCCTAGAAGCTAGCCTATGGTATGATTGTATGTTGTCCTACGGACTAAAATCCTTCGGTTTATATAGACACCGGAGAGGGTTAGGGTTACACAAGGTCGGTTACAAAGGAGGAGATATCCATATACATATTGCCTAGCTTGCCTTCCACGCCAAGTAGAGTCCCATCCGGACACGAGACGAAGTCTTCAATCTTGCATCTTCATAGTCTAATAGTCCGGCCAATGGAGATAGTCCGGCTATCCGGAGACCCCCTAATCCAGGACTCCCTCAGGTGTCTTGCCGTTCTCATTGTTCTTTACCGCGTTACTCCCGCGCTCTATATTTGGACCCGTCGAAGAACATACAGAAGAAAGATTACACACACATAAAGTATGTTCTGGACAAACCTATACTGGGCTTTAGCATGCGGGGTGGCTACGTCTAATGCAAAAAAACAAATAAGGCCGGGCTTTGTTTCAGCCACAAGACTGACTTCTGTTGCATCCAGCAACCGGCAAGAAGTGAGAATGATGGATTCTACGTCATCCATCTAATGATGGAGTACAGAAGGGATGTGCAATCACTTTGCATGAAATCTTCATCCGATACCCATATCCAGAGATGGGCCGAATACTTTGGAGTCGTGCCGGATAATCGACTTCGAAATGATTTCTACCGGATCCAACAGGAAATTGCGTCCATCATCATCAAAGATGTCCTCAAAGAGAATGGGATGTTCTACGGCGGCCCAATATCGCGAGCTGACGTCCGAACCCGCATTGCCCTACAGCGTTAGGACATGACGCATTTCACTAAGCTTGGTGACACCCTTCCGGATATGGACAGATGGGAAGAGTGCACTGCGTAAAAACAATGTGTCTGTTTAGTTACTTGTTACTTTATGTACGACGAAACTTCGAATCTCTCAGTACGATGAAACTATTAGATGTATGGTGCCGTGCTCTAGTTAATTACTTTCGATACGATGAAATTTGTTAACTATGTTTACTATATATGTTGCTTCTATTTCATAACTGTTTTGTTGAATTCACTTCATGGTATATATATGTGCATCTCTGACAGGTATATAGATCAACGATGGCGAGGAAGTGGTATGCCATGTATGTAGGGCATGTTCCGGGTGTGTATGATGAGTGGCCAGAGTGTCAGGCCCAAGTCTCTGGCTTCTTCGGCGGAAGCCAGAAAGGGTTTGATAGCAGAGCGGAAGCCGAAGCTAGTTACTTGAGATTCATAGCACAACAGGGGATTCAGAACCAGCGTCGCCGCAAAAACTACTACATCATACCGCTTTTGATCATCGTGATCGCTCTTATCGTTTATGTCTTAGTTTAGGTAGATGATGAAACATGTGACTACGGTGACAATGTAAGAGACATGTGATCATTAACTTGTATCGCTATTTCGAGATGATGATGAGATCGACATCATTTGTGTTGAGACTATGTTGATATGATGAGACTATGTTGTACCACTTCGATGATGATGATGAGACATTCCTTTTTCATATAGTTCCAGTGTATGTGTATGTTGTAACTGTATAAAAACTGTAAAAATACGAATACAGCAACATAAAAAAAGAAAATACTAGCAGTAGCGTGGGGTATTGGAGTAGTAGCAGCACTGCTTACCAGTAGCATTGTTTTGAAGGGCCACGCTACTAGTATTAGCAGTAGCGATGGACAGAGGCGCACTACTGCTAGATACAGATAGCAGTAGCGCTGGTTTAAACAAGCGTTACTGCTACAAAATAGCTGTAGCGCCGTAGCAGTAAAGCTGGTGCCCGCGCTACCGGTAGCTCAAAAACCAGCGCTACTGGTAAGGGTTTTCCTAGTAGTGACCCCAGATAGACAAGACCCTACTTGTACTCACTGGACACATCCCTAGACCATGCATGTTTCAAGGGAGAGCAAAACAATACTACATCCGAATTCCGGTAGTATATTCTTGTTGGGTTTCGTAGTAATTTCAAAAAAATTCCTACGCACACGCAAGATCATGGTGATGCATAGCAACGAGAGGGGAGAGTGTTGTCTACGTACCCACGCAGACCGACTGCGGAAGCGTTGACACAACGTAGAGGAAGTAGTCGTACGTCTTCACGATCCAACCAATCAAGCACCGAAACTACGGCACCTCCGAGTTCGAGCACACGTTCAGCTCGATGATGATCCCCGGACTCCGATCCAGCAAAGTGTCGGAGAAGAGTTCCGTCAGCACGACGGTGTGGTGACGATCTTGATGCACTACAGCAGCAGGGCTTCGCCTAAACTCCGCTACAGTATTATCGAGGAATATGGTGGCAGGGGGCACCGCACACGGCTAAGGAATAGATCACGTGGATCAACTTATGTGTTTCTGGGGTGCCTCTGCCTCAGTATATAAAGGACTAGAGGTGTGACGCCCCCGATTTAATCGTACACTAATCATACACGCAAACGTGTACGATCAAGATCAGGGACTCACGGCAAGATATCACAACACAACTCTACAAATAAAATAAGTCATACAAGCATCATATTACAAGCCAGGGGCCTCGAGGGCTCGAATACAAGAGCTCGATCATAGACGAGTCAGCGGAAGCAACAATATCTGAGTACAGACATAAGTTAAACAAGTTTGCCTTAAGAAGGCTAGCACAAACTGGGATACAGATCGAAAGAGGCGCAGGCCTCCTGCCTGGGATCCTCCTAACTACACCTGGTTGTCGTCAGCGGGCATCACGTAGTAGTAGGCACCTCCGGTGTAGTAGGAGTCATCGTCGAAGGTGGCGTCTGGCTCCTGGGCTCCAACATCTGGTTGCGACAACCAGGTAGAAGGGATAGGGGGGAAGAGGGAGAAAGCAACCGTGAGTACTCATCCAAAGTACTCGCAAGCAAGGAGCTATACTACATATGTATGCATTAGTATCAAATGGATTAAGGGAATCATATGTGGACTGAACTGCAGAAAGCCGGAATAAGGGGGGGATAGCTAGTCCTTTCGAAGACTACGGTTCTGGCAGCCTCCGTCTTGCAGCATGTAGAAGAGAGTAGACTGAAGTCCTCCAAGTAGCATCGCATAGCATAATCCTAACCGATGATCCTCCCCTCGTCGCCCTGTGAGAGAGCGATCACCGGTGGTATTTGGCACTTGGAAGGGTGTGTTTTATTAAGTATCCGGTTCTAGTTGTCATAAGGTCAAGGTACAACTCCAAGTCGTCCTGTTACCGAAGATCACGGCTATTCGAATAGATTAACTTCCCTGCAGGGGTGCACCACATAACCCAACACGCTCGATCCCATTTGGCCGGACACACTTTTCTGGGTCATGCCCGGCCTCGGAAGATCGACACGTCGCAGCCCCACCTAGACCAACAGAGAGGTCAGCACGCCGGTCTAAACCTAAGCGCCCAGGGGTCTGGGCCCATCGCCCTTAGCACACCTGCACGTTGCGTGGGCGGCCGGAAGCAGACCTAGCCTAGTAGGCGTTCCGGTCCAATCCAGCGTGCACCGCTCCGTTGCTGACGTCACGAAGGCTTCGGCTGATACCACGACGTCGAGTGCCCATAACTGTCCCCGCGTAGATAGTTAGTGCGTATAAGCCAGTGGCCAGACTCAGATCAAATACCAATATCTTGTTAAACGTGTTAAGTATCTGCGAACGCCGACCAGGGCCAGGCCCACCTCTCTCCTAGGTGGTCTCAACCTGCCCTGTCGCTCCGCCTCAAAGTAACAACAGTCGGGGGCCGTCGGGAACCCAGGCCCACCTCTACCGGGATGGAGCCACCTGCCCCTTCAGCCCCCATCTCCGAACAGTATCACAGGTAAGGTAACTGTGCAAAGTATATTGTATATGCTCGTGATCACCTCCCGAAGTGATCACGGCCCAGTAGTATAGCATGGAAGACGGACAAGAGTGTAGGGCCACTGATGGAACACTAGCATCCTATACTAAGCAGTAGGATAGCAGGTAATGGTAACAACAGTAGTAGCAAGGATAGGCTATGCATCAGGATAGGAATAACGGAAAGCAGTAACATGCTACACTACTCTAATGCAAGCAGTATAGAGGAGAGTAGGCGATATCTGGTGATCAAGGGGGGGGGGCTTGCCTGGTTGCTCTGGCAAGAGAGAGGGGTCGTCAACACCGTAGTCGTACTGGGTAGCAGCGGCGTCGGTCTCGGTGTCTAGCGAGAGAAGAGGGGGAAGAAACAATAAATATAATGCAAGCATATGCATAGTGATACATGACATGACAAGTAACGGCGTTAGAGGTGCCCTAACGCGGTAGTAGGTGATACCGGTGAAGGGGGATGACATCCGGGAAAATATCCCCGGTGTTTCGCGTTTTCGGGCAGAGGAGCCGGAGGGGGAAAGTTGCGTGTTCGCTATGCTAGGGATATGTGACGGACGAACAGACTGCGTATCCGGATTCGTCTCGTCGTTCTGAGCAACTTTCATGTACAAAGTTTTTTCATCTGAGGTACGGTTTACTTTATATTAAATTTTAAAGCTTTAAATGATTTTTTTAATTCTGAATTTATTATAATTCAAAAATAAAACAGGATATACTTTCTATACCCATCGTGGGCTAGCCACAGTGGATGACAGGTGGGACCAAGGGGTCCAGTTGACTCAGTCAACACTCTAGTCAACAGTCAATTATTTGATTGTTAACTGGTCAAAACTGCAGATCGGGCCCAGGCGTCATTGACACATATACAACATTTTCGTTTAAGTGGATAATTAGAGGGGGTCCACCTATCATTGACTAGTATTTTAATAGGTTTATTTAACTAGTTAATTTAGAAGTGGGGATCCACATGTCATCTACTATTAGACTAATTAACTACTACTCCTACTAATTAAACTACTCCTAACTAGCATGACCGGCCACACACGGCTGTGGCACAGCTGGCCACACACACCACACATGCACTACACACACACGCGCTGTACACACAACACATGCATACATAGTGCTAGGGGTTAATTCTGTTCTCTATTTAGAAAAGATAGCATTTTGTGATTTTTATAGGAATTAATCCATGCATCAAATTGATTTGGTCCAATGGAAACATTTGAGCTTTGACAAGTGTACTACCTAGAAATATTATTCTTGCTCCTGTTAACAGTGTTTAGCCACAGTTTAGGGGCTGTTTAGAGGGCTAGTCAGTGTAGAAATAGAAAAGCTAACTAGTAATAGCTACAGTAGGTAGTAGCAATAGTAGATTCAGTAGAGCAGCAGCGGCATGCATACGAGCTAGGCGCGGGGCACGGCGCTGCATGGTGACAAGCGGCGGCGGCCGCGCGTGGGCGTGGCCTGGCTACGACGGGGCACACACGCAGGCGGGCGGAGGCGTACGCCGGCGCGGGAAGTGGCAGTAGCATCAGCAAATCAGCAACAACAGCGGAGCTAGCAGGGAGCAGGAACAGAGTTTTAGCGGCAGCAACGGCAACACATGAGGCAGCGGCCACGAGCAGCAGCAGTTGGGAGGCGCGCGGCAAGAGCAGCAGTAGACGCAGGCGGGCGCGGCGCGGCCGCGCGTGGCGGCAGCAGGAGCAGCGCGAGCAAATACTCACGCACGTACGTACGCGTACAAGCGGACTCGGATGAGCTCGGGACGGCAAACGGCGACCAAATCAAGGCTGAGGAAGGGGGAATCCGGAGGAGAAGCTCACCAAGGAGCCGGGGACGTGGTCGGGGAGGCTGGGGACGGTCGGGGTCGAGCGAATCGACGACGGCGGTCGTCGGTGCAGGATGTCGTAGACGAGATCGATGGCGGCAAATCGGTGCGGCTCCGCTCGATTTGACGCTCTAGATGGACGAGGTCGACGATGGCGATCCTCCTGAACTCGTCGGTGCGGCGAGCGGTGGCCGGTGGCCGCGGGCTTGACGACGGCGTGGTGACGTCCCGCCCGGCCGTCAAAACAGAGAGAGGGGGAGGGGTGAGCGAGAGGCTGTGGGGAGAGCGCGAGCGAGGGGGTCGGGGGCTAGGGTTAGAGGGAGGGGCACCGGGGTCTTGTAGGCCGGGGTCGCCGGCCGGATGGCCGCCACGACGTCGGTCGGTGCCGTGGCGGGCATCGGCTCTGCCCACGACCCCCTCTGTGAACAGAGGAGGAGGCGACGTGGGGAGTGGGCTGGCCTAGCCTGGCCAGCTGGGCCTTGGCCCAGGGGAGGGGGTTTTCCTTTTCTCTTGTTTTATTTTCTATTTTACCCTTTTCTTTTTTTTGTCTCTTTTAATTACCTTCTGTTTTCCATTTAAAAGTTGAACCAAATGACTTTTGTAAATAGTGGAGCCTTGACATATAAATACTATGCAATAAGTTGCACTGCCACCAAAAGTCTAGTCCCCATATAATTTAGTTTGATACTTTATTAATTAGTAATGGCATTTAAATCATTTTGATTGATCCTATTTTATTTATATTAGAGCATTTAAACACTTTATAAAAACGTGGTCCTCCATCATAATTACTTATGCATTATTTGACACAACCCGAACAATTTAGTTTTGATGTTCGAAAACTTGTGTGGTTTGCCATATTTTGAATTAGAATTTTGAATCCGTTTTTGAACTAACGTGAGGTTAACAACAGTAACCCTGGTGACGTGGCATCATTAGCAGGGAATTAGTGTAGCTTAATTATCCGGGCGTCACAATTCTCCTCCACTACAAGAAATCTCGTCCCGAGATTTAGGACCGGGAGTAAGGGGGAAGTTCTGGTTACGAAATTCTAACGATTCTTCTCGGTCATAGTTGCTCTTCTCGAAGAGGTCGATCCATTACATTGATGTCTTCATTCCTTTGCTGCCGGTCATCATGATGAAGTCGACATCCTTTCTTCGGGATCTTCATCGTACTTACGAATAGGTAACGGGGTAGATCGGCAACGACAGAATGCTATAAGGGTAATAATCTGGGATTAACCCATGAATGAGTATATGAGTACCTCTCGAGTTGAACAAATAAAACACATCGAGAGTGAGGTTCGAAGGTACAATAAGAGGTTCCAAGCAGATAGATAGTTGCTCGAAGTCCGAACCAGAGTGAGAAAGGGGTTCGGAGCAGCGAGAGTAAGTATAGCGTCTGATACCAGAATAGAGCACTAGGAAGGTGGCCCGTGAGTTAAATACGAAGCCAAGCATGGGAATAACCATTAGAAACAGGATTGTACAGGTGAGTCAGGTTTCGATCCTGTGGAACTGTGGGTTATGGGTCCACCATGTGGGTTAAAAGTAGGAAGAGGGGTGACGTCTTGCACGATCATGTAAGCAAGGCATGTCAGAGGGTGGCCCGTCGATTATGTCGGCAACAACGTCGGTACCAAGGGCGAGGGACGAAGAGAACCATTTTCCTTCTCGTCGAAACGAGGCGGACCAATAGGCAAAGTTCTCATCCATCGGTGGCTACCGGAATGTCATCAACAATAGCAACAGGGTCTTACTGACAGAGTTGTACACCAAGGTGTTTGCACAAGCAGGGAATTATTACTGCTTATATCTTATAGATCATAGAAAGGGTTTAAACAAACCAATGGAAAGGGAAAAGTGTCTATCCTATTTAATCAGAACAATGGAAAGAAAAATGTGTTTAAACACATATTTCAACATATTTCAAGGGTATATCCTTCTCAAGGACAAGCTGAGCATGATATCCATGACAGGATATAACGTAGAAAACTCTTTAGGTAGGGGAGAGAGATTTTCATGACATTATCCATACAACGGTGTTTGGATAATAGAGCAGGAAACATTTAGCATTGGGCTTCAAATGTTCTTGTTGAAATTCAGAGTACCATAGACATGCTTCGAGATAGCATTGACATGGTCATCCTGTGAAGATCAGACTTTGGAAACACAAAGGATCCATCAGGAATAACTTGTAGAATAAGTCTTACAATTTCCTCATGGAAGAATGGTTAACCTTGTTAAAAAAGGAAACTATAATGATAGGTCCTCGGGACAGGTGTGCTAGGCACGACATCACCTTACTGGGTCACATAAAGACCAATGTTATAACTCTTGGAAATATGTTCCAACCATCATATCTGACTGAGATTCAGATCTGAATGGTGTTAGGATAACTCAGATTTCAGGATACCTGAGAAGAAAGTGCAACACAAATTGTCAAGATGACATTTTAAGATTCTCGGGAATTGAACTATGGAAGCGAGTTCCGCAACAGGAGTTCATCATTAAACCAAGGAGAGGATGAGGTGGCTGATAGGCTCAGCAACAAATCATCGAGATTTCCAAAGGATTTGATTTCCACAATTATGTGAACAAGGAAATATCATTTGTCGGATCAAATGATATAATGATATATGCTCGAGGGAAACATACACAACTGAATAATGATAGAAGGGTGCACCCAGGAATCTGGACTAGGTAGCACGATCAATGTTCGAATGATGATTCAATAAGCAATAGACTTAGAATGGAACTGTAGACCAATAACTTCAAAGAAAATAGGGTTGCTAGAAGTTTAGAATTTACACATCACAGACCATTTTTCGGTATTCCGGTTAGAATTAACACGGAGACCAAGAAATGAACGCAAAAGGCGAGAGATATTACTATATCAAGAATTCTCAAGAGGTGGTAAAATTACCACGACATTCTTGACATAAAAGGTGGTAATATTCCAAGGTAAAGAAGAGCAAATGCTGGATAGCAAGGATCTCAAGGTATAACACAAAACACGAATGATTTTGTGTTTAACGGAAGGAAATAAAGTGGTCGGGGATAACACAAACCATTGAGGGGCGAGGATGGTATATCTAATCAAGAATTCGATATATATCTTGGAAGAGCTCAGGATGTTGATGATGACCACGACACATTTGTCGAGAGATTTCATGAAGATGTAATCGGTCGGCGATGACATCAAGTCAAATGATGATGCAACGAAAGTCAAATAATACTTGAAGAAGAACTCATAAGAAGTTATGCAGTTCCATGATAATTTCGAGATACCTGAGGGGTAATACTCGATGACAAATCAAAGTAGAGGTTGGACTGGGGTATTGCTCTACAGAAGACAAGCGCTTAAACTTGCACGCGAAATGGTATTTAAAAGAGAACATGGTTGGAACCACGATTGCAAAAGGCCAGATCCCGGATATAAGATGAACTTATACCAAAGGAATAATTTAATTTAGGAGAAGCTTTAAATGATAAGATCTACATCGTGTCCATGGGCATGAACACAAAGTTCAAGGTCGACTCCCACTTCTCCAATGCATAACCTTTCATTCACTTCTCACTTTCGAAGAAGTTGTAGTGTTTGAAATTTTATCTGGCAAAATACCAGAGGTGTATGACTCGCGAAAGCTTTCGAGTTCACACAGTTTAGAGAAGGCATATGTTCAACCCATAGGGGCTTCTTAGAAACATATACCACAAGTTTCAAGAGTAAATATTACAAGCTCGAAAATAGAGCAAGGTTGAGAAAGTAGATGATACCATTTACAAAAGGCATTATGTATCCGAGGGAAGGCTCACAAGGTTATTGAATATGAAGGACGCTGTCGGATAAAATCCATTAAAGGATCTGCCGGTCCATAACAGAGCCGACGTGCGCATCGGCACACAACCAGAGGAAGTAACAATGCAAAGGCATTGGATTATGGAAACAACTGACTAATCCAGAGCACAAATGCAAAGGAATTATGATTTTCAATTCAAGGGATCAGAAGCAATGTTCTGATTAGGGATGGATAAGTTGAATAGCCTTAGGGGTACAATCGACGGCAATTGGATTTGTTGAGAACCAGCTCATGTTTAAAATGATGTCTGAGCCGGAAAGATAATTTAGAAGGATCAACTGATGATTGCGTGCATTCGCACTCATGTTGAATCAAAGGTATCAAAATGACGGTGTCTAAGGATACTAATGAATATTGCCAGACATATGGAAAGCATCCATCATGCAAGCAGACAAGTATTGCAGAGCAATAAGCTACTAAGGATTTTGGAGGATCGAATAGTATTTCAATGACCATTGTGAAACACATGAACAACTGGGGGATGAGCGGATACTCGATAAGTGCGAGAATTATCCGTAGGGGTATTCAGGTGGCAAGGAACTGCAAGGCAGTGGGCATAAAGTATACTCGAAACATTTTAGAGAATTTTGGGTTATCTTGTAATAACAAGATCAACTGGGAATAAAAGTAAGAACGACAGGTGTAAGTATTTATCCATAGGGATATTTCGGTGGAAGGGAATTGCAAAAGCAACGGACACAAGGTCTCGAGAGAATATCGGAGAGTATCTTCGAAATCTTCTAGTGCAGCCGGTGATCATCTGGACTGAAGGGGCTCTCCGAGAGAAAGTATTTTCGAGAACCTAAAGTTAGATTTTAGTAAAAATCGTTTAACCCGAATAGAAGAGAGTTCAGAATCCCGAAGTAAAGATCGAGAAGTAAAAGATCCTAATACCACCCAATGGCGACGTGGGCCCATGGGCCGCACAGCCATGTTAGTAAAAGTTTTTGTAATGTCTAGACTCAACTTCGGCCAAGGAGTGTGGAAGGGGAATTCCTACAGGCAGTCGGCTCTGATACCAACTTGTGATGCCCCTGATTTAATCGTACACTAATCATACACGCAAACGTGTACGATCAAGACCAGGGACTCACGGGAAGATATCACAACACAACTCTACAAATAAAATAAGTCATACAAGCATCATATTACAAGCCAGGGGCCTCGAGGGCTCGAATACAAGAGCTCGATCATAGACGAGTCAGCGGAAGCAACAATATCTGAGTACAGACATAAGTTAAACAAGTTTGCCTTAAGAAGGCTAGCACAAACTGGGATACAGATCGAAAGAGGCGCAGGCCTCCTGCCTGGGATCCTCCTAACTACACCTGGTTGTCGTCAGCGGGCATCACGTAGTAGTAGGCACCTCCGGTGTAGTAGGAGTCATCGTCGAAGGTGGCATCTGGCTCCTGGGCTCCAACATCTGGTTGCGACAACCAGGTAGAAGGGATAGGGGGGGAAGAGGGAGAAAGCAACCGTGAGTACTCATCCAAAGTACTCGCAAGCAAGGAGCTATACTACATATGTATGCATTGGTATCAAATGGATTAAGGGAATCATATGTGGACTGAACTGCAGAAAGCCGGAATAAGGGGGGGATAGCTAGTCCTTTCGAAGACTAAACGGTTCTGGCAGCCTCCGTCTTTGCAGCATGTAGGAAGAGAGTTAGACTGAGTCCTCCAAGTAGCATCGCATAGCATAATTCCTAACGATGATCCTCCCCTCGTCGCCCTTGAGAGAGCGATCACCGGTGGTAATTTGGCACTTGGAAGGGTGTGTTTTATTAAGTATCCGGTTCTAGTTGTCATAAGGTCAAGGGTACAACTCCAAGTCGTCCTGGTTACGAAGATACGGCCTATTCGAATTAGATTAACTTCCCTGCAGGGGTGCACCACATAACCCACACGCTCGGATCCCATTTTGGCGGACACACTTTTCTGGGTCATGGCCCGGCCTCGAAGATCGACACGTCGCAGCCCACCTAGACCAACAGAGAGGTCAGCACGCCGTCTAAAACCTTAAGCGCCCCAGGGGTCTGGGCCATCGCCCTTAGCACAACCTGCACGTTGCCGTGGGCGGCCGGAAGCAGACCTAGCCTAGTAGGCGTTCCAGTCCAATCAGCGTGCGCCGCTCCGTTGCTGACGTCACGAAGGCTTCGGCTGATACCACGACGTCGAGTGCCCATAACTGTCCCCGCGTAGATAGTTAGTGCGTATTAAGCCAGTGGCCAGACTCAGATCAAATACCAATATCTTGTTAAACGTGTTAAGTATCTGCGAACGCGACCAGGTCCAGCCCACCTCTCTTCTAGGTGGTCTCAACCTGCCCTGTCGCTCCGCCTCAAAGTAAAACAGTCGGGGGCCGTCGGGGGAACCCAGGCCCACCTCTACCGGATGGAGCCACCTGCCCCTTCAGCCCCCATCTCCGAACAGTTATCACAGGTAAGGTAACTGTGCAAAGTATATTGTATATGCTCGTGATTCACCTCCCGAAGTGATCACGGCCAGTAGTATAGCATGGAAGACGGACAGAGTATAGGGCCACTGATGGACACTAGCATCCTATTACTAAGCAGTAGGATAGCAGTAATGGTAACAACAGTAGTAGCAAGGATAGGCTATGCATCAGGATAGGAATAACGAAAGCAGTAACATGCTACACTACTCTAATGCAAGCAGTATAGAGGAGAGTAGGCGATATTCTGGTGATCAAGGGGGGGGGGCTTGCCTGGTTGCTCTGGCAAGAGAGAGGGGTCGTCACACCGTAGTCGTACTGGGTAGCAGCGGCGTCGGTCTCGGTGTAGCGAGAGAAGAGGGGAAGAAACAATAAATTATAATGCAAGCATATGGCATAGTGATGACTGACATGACAAGTAACGGCGTTAGAGGGTGCCCTAACGCGGGTAGTAGGTGATACCGGTGAAGGGGATGACATCCGGGAAAATATCCCGGTGTTCGCGTTTCGGGCAGAGGAGCCGGAGGGGGGAAAGGTGCCGTGTTCGCTATGCTAGGGATATGTGACGGACGAACAGACTGCGTATCCGGATTCGTCTCGTCGTTCTGAGCAACTTTCATGTACAAAGTTTTTTCATCTGAGGTACGGTTTACTTTATATTAAATTTTAAAGCTTTAAATGATTTTTTAATTCTGAATTATTATAATTTCAAAAATAAAACAGGATATACTTTCTATACCCATCGTGGGCTAGCCACAATGGATGACAGGTGGGACCAAAGGGTCCAGTTGACTCAGTCAACACTCTAGTCAACAGTCAATTATTTGATTGTTAACTGGTCAAAACTGCAGATCGGGCCCAGGCGTCATTGACACATATACAACATTTTATTTTAAGTGGATAATTAGAGGGGGTCCACCTATCATTGACTAGTATTTTAATAGGTTTATTTAACTAGTTAATTTAGAAGTGGGGATCCACATGTCATCTACTATTAGACTAATTAACTACTACTCCTACTAATTAAACTACTCCTAACTAGCATGAACGGCCACACACGGCTGTGGCACAGCTGGCCACACACACCACACATGCACTACACACACACGCGCTGTACACACAACACATGCATACATAGTGCTAGGGGTTAATTCTGTTCTCTATTTAGAAAAGATAGCATTTTGTGATTTTTATAGGAATTAATCCATGCATCAAATTGATTTGGTCCAATGGAAACATTTGAGCTTTGACAAGTGTACTACCTAGAAATATTATTCTTGCTCCTGTTAACAGTGTTTAGCCACAGTTTAGGGGCTGTTTAGAGGGCTAGTCAGTGTAGAAATAGAAAAGCTAACTAGTAATAGCTACAGTAGGTAGTAGAAATAGTAGATTCAGTAGAGCAGCAGCGGCATGCATACGAGCTAGCGCGGGGCACGGCGCGCTGCATGGTTGACAGCGCGGCCAGCCGCGCGTGGCGTGGCCTGGCTACGACGGGGCACACACGCAGGCAGGCGGAGGCGTACGCCGGCGCCGGGAAGTGGCAGCAGCATCAGCAATCAGCAACAACAGCGGAGCTAGCAGAGCAGGACAGAGTTTTAGCGGCAGCAACGCAACACATGAGGCAGCGGCCACGAGCAGCAGCAGTTGGGAGGCGCGCGGCAAGAGCAGCAGTAGACGCAGGCGGGCGCGGCGCGGCCGCGCGTGGCGGCAGCAGGAGCAGCGCGAGCAAATACTCACGCACGTACGTACGCGTACAAGCGGACTCGGATGAGCTCGGGACGGCAAACGGCGACCAAATCAAGGCTGAGGAAGGGGGAATCCGGAGGAGAAGCTCACCAAGGAGCCGGGGACGTGGTCGGGGAGGCTGGGGACGGTGGGGGTCGAGCGAATCGACGACGGCGGCCGTCAGTGCAGGATGTCGAAGACGAGATCGATGGCGGCAAATCGGTGCGGCTCCGCTCGATTTGACGCTCTAGATGGACGAGGTCGACGATGGCGATCCTCCTGAACTCGTCGATGCGGCGAGCGGTGGCCGGTGGCCGCGGGCTTGACGACGGCGTGGTGACGTCCCGCCCGGCCGTCAAAACAGAGAGAGGGGGAGGGGTGAGCGAGAGGCTGTGGGGAGAGCGCGAGCGAGGGGGTCGGGGGCTAGGGTTAGAGGGAGGGGCACCGGGGTCTTGTAGGCCGGGGTTGCCGGCCGGATGGCCGCCACGACGTCGGCTGGTGCCGTGGCGGGCATCGGCTCTGCCCACGACCCCCTCTGTGAACAGAGGAGGAGGCGACGTGGGGAGTGGGCTGGCCTGGCCTGGCCAGCTGGGCCTTGGCCCAGGGGAGGGGGTTTTCCTTTTCTCTTGTTTTATTTTCTGTTTTGCCCTTTTCTTTTTTTTGTTTCTTTTAATTACCTTCGGTTTTCCATTTAAAACTTGAACCAAATGACTTTTGTAAAAAGTGGAGCCTTGACATATAAATACTATGCAATAAGCTGCACTGCCACCAAAAGTCTAGTCCCCATATAATTTAGTTTGATACTTTATTAATTAGTAATGGCATTTAAATCATTTGATTGATCCTATTTTATTTATATTAGAGCATTTAAACACTTTATAAAAACGTGGTCCTCCATCATAATTACTTATGCATTATTTGACACAACCCGAACAATTTAGTTTTGATGTTCGAAAACTTTTGTGGTTTGCCATATTTTGAATTAGAATTTTGAATCCGTTTTTGAACTAACGTAAGGTTAACAACAGTAACCCTGGTGACGTGGCATCATTAGCAGGGAATTACTGTAGCTTAATTATCCGGGCGTCACAAGAGGAGGGAGGCTGGCCGGCCATAGGAGGTGCTTCCAGGACGTAATTTTTCTGTGCAGCAATGAGGATAATCCTCAAATTACGGACCCAATCCGTGTAATTGCTACCATCATCTTTCAACTTTGCTTTCTCAAGGAACGCATTAAAATTCAACGGAACAACAGCACGAGCCATCTATCTACAATCAAACATAAACAAGCAAGATACTAATCAGGTACTAAGTTTCATGATAAATTTAAGTTCAATTAATCAAGTTAATTAAAGAACTCCCACTTAGATAGACATCCCTCTAATCCTCTAAGTGATTACATGATCCAAATCAACTAAACCATAACCGATCATCACGTGAGATGGAGTAGTTTTCAATGGTGAACATCGTTATGTTGATCATATCTACTATATGATTCACGCTCGACCTTTCGGTCTCCGTGTTCCGAGGCCATATCTGTATATGCTTGGCTCATCAAGTATAACCTGAGTATTCCGCGTGTGCAACTGTTTTGCACCCGTTGTATTTGAACGTAGAACCTAACACACCCGATCATCACGTGGTGTCTCAGCACGAAGAACTTTCGCAACGGTGCATACTCAGGGAGAACACTTCTTGATAATTTAGTGAGAGATCATCTTATTATGCTACCATCAATCAAAGCAAGATAAGATGCATAAAAGGATAAACATCACATGCAATCAATATAAGTGATATGATATGGCCATCATCATCTTGTGCTTGTGATCTCCATCTCCGAAGCATCGTCGTGATCACCATCGTCACCGGCGTGACACCTTGATCTCCATCGTAGCATCGTTGTCGTCTCGCCAAGCTTATGCTTCCACGACTATCACTACCGTTTAGTAATAAAGTAAAGCATTACATCGCGATTTCATTGCATACAATAAAACGACAACCATAAGGCTCCTGCCAGTTGCCGATAACTCGGTTACAAAACATGATCATCTCATACAATAAAATTCAGCATCATGTCTTGACCATATCACATCACAACATGCCCTGCAAAAACAAGTTAGACGTCCTCTACTTAGTTGTTGCAAGTTTTACGTGGCTGCTACGGGCTTAAGCAAGAACCAATCTCACCTACGCATCAAAACCACAACGATAGTTTGTCAAATGGACTCCGTTTTAACCTTCGCAAGGACCGGGCGTAGCCATACTCGGTTCAACTAAAGTTGGGGAGACAGTCGCCCGCAAGCCACCTGTGTGCAAAGCACGTCGGGGGAACCGGTCTCGCGTAAGCGTACGCATAAGGTTGGTCCGGGTCGTCTCGTCCAACAATGCCGCCGAACCAAAGTATGACATGCTGGTAGGCAGTATGACTTATATCACCCACAACTCACTTGTGTTCTACTCGTGCATATAACATCAACATAAATAACCTAGGCTCGGATGCCACTGTTGGGTTTCGTAGTAATTTCAAAAAAATTCCGAGGCACACGCAAGATCATGGTGATGCATAGCAACGAGAGGGGAGAGTGTTGTCTACGTACCCACGCAGACCGACTGTGGAAGCGTTGACACAACGTAGAGGAAGTAGTCGTACGTCTTCATGATCCAACCGATCAAGCACCGAAACTACGGCACCTCCGAGTTCGAGCACACGTTCAGCTCGATGATGATCTCCGGACTCCGATCCAGCAAAGTGTCGGGGAAGAGTTCCGTCAGCACGACAGTGTGGTGACGATCTTGATGCACTACAGCAGCAGGGCTTCGCCTAAACTCCGCTACAGTATTATCGAGGAATATGGTGGCAGGGGGCACCGCACACGGCTAAGGAATAGATCACGTGGATCAACTTGTGTGTTTCTGGGGTGCCTCTGCCTCAGTATATAAAGGACTAGAGGGGGGAGGCTGGCCGGCCATAGGAGGCGCGCCAGGAGAGTCCTACTCCCTCTGGGAGTAGGATTCCCCCCCCCCAATCCTAGTTGGAATAGGATTCGCGGAGGGGGAAAAGAGAGAGAGGGGGCCGGTCACCTCTCCTAATCCTAATAGGACTAGGGGAAGGGGGAGGCGCAAAGCCCATGTAGGGCTGCCTCTTCTCTTTTCCACTAAGGCCCATCATGGCCCATTTAGCTCCCGGGGGGTTCCGGTAACCTTCCCGGTACTCCGGTAAAATCCCGATTTCACCCGGAACACTTCCGATATCCAAACATAGGCTTCCAATATATCAATCTTTACGTCTCGACCATTTCGAGACTCCTCGTCATGTCCGTGACCACATCCGGGACTCCGAACAACCTTCGGTACATCAAAATGCATAAACTCATAATATAACTGTCATCGTAACCTTAAGCGTGCGGACCCTACGGGTTCGAGAACAATGTAGACATGGCCGAGACACGTCTCCGGTCAATAACCAGTAGCGGGACCTGGATGCCCATATTGGCTCCTACATATTCTACGAAGATCTTTATCGGTCAGACCGCATAACAACATACGTTGTTCCCTTTGTCATCGGTATGTTACTCGCCCGAGATTCGATCATCAGTATCCAATACCTAATTCAATCTCGTTACCGGCAAGTCTCTTTACTCGTTCTGTAATACATCATCCCGCAACTAACTCATTAGTCGCAATGCTTGCAAGGCTTATGTGATGTGCATTACCGAGAGGGCCCAGAGATACCTCTCCGACAATCGGAGTGACAAATCCTAATCTCGAAATACGCCAACCCAACATCTACCTTTGGAGACACCTGTAATGCTCCTTTATAATCACCCAGTTACGTTGTGACGTTTGGTAGCACCCAAAGTGTTCCTCCGGCAAACGGGAGTTGCATAATCTCATAGTTATGGGAACATGTATAAGTCATGAAGAAAGCAATAGCAACATACTAAACAATCGGGTGCTAAGCTAATGGAATGGGTCATGTCAATCAGATCATTCAACTAATGATGTGACCTCGTTAATCAAATAACTCATTGTTCATGGTTAGGAAACATAACCATCTTTGATTAACTAGCTAGTCAAGTAGAGGCATACTAGTGACACTTTGTTTGTCTATGTATTCACACATGTATTATGTTTCCGGTTAATACAATTCTAGCATGAATAATAAACATTTATCATGATTATAAGGAAATAAATAATAACTTTATTATTGCCTCTAGGGCATATTTCCTTCAGTCTCCCACTTGCACTAGAGTCAATAATCTAGATTACACCGTAATGATTCTAACACCCATGGAGTCTTGGTGCTGATCATGTTTTGCTCGTGGAAGAGGCTTAGTCAACGGGTCTGCAACATTCAGATCCGTATGTATCTTGCAAATCTCTATGTCTCCCACCTGGACTAGATCCCGGATGGAATTGAAGCGTCTCTTGATGTGCTTGGTCCTTTTGTGAAATCTGGATTCCTTTGCCAAGGCAATTGCACCAGTATTGTCACAAAAGATTTTCATTGGACCCGATGCACTAGGTATGACACCTAGATCGGATATGAACTCCTTCATCCAGACTCCTTCGTTTGATGCTTCTGAAGCAGCTATGTACTCCGCTTCACATGTAGATCCCGCTACGATGCTTTGTTTAGAACTGCACCAACTGACAGCTCCACCGTTTAATGTAAACACGTATCCGGTTTGCGATTTAGAATCGTCCGGATCAGTGTCAAAGCTTGCATCAACGTAACCCTTTACGACGAGCTCTTTGTCACCTCCATATAGGAGAAGCATATCCTTAGTCCTTTTCAGGTATTTCAGGATGTTCTTGACCGCTGTCTAGTGATCCACTCCTGGATTACTTTGGTACCTCCCTGCTAGACTTATAGCAAGGCACACATCAGGTCTGGTACACAGCATTGCATACATGATAGATCCTATTGCTGATGCATAGGAAACATCTTTCATGTTCTCTCTATCTTCTGCAGTGGTCGGGCATTAAGTCTTACTCAATTTCACACCTTGTAACACAGGCAAGAATCCTTTCTTTGCTTGATCCATTTTGAACTTCTTCAAAATTTTGTCAAGGTATGTTGTTTGTGAAAGTCCAATTAAGCGTCTTGATCTATCTCTATAGATCTTAATGCCTAATATGTAAGCAGCTTCACCGAGGTCTTTCATTGAAAAACTCTTATTCAAGTATCCCTTTATGCTATCCAGAAATTCTATATCATTTCCAATTAACAATATGTCATCCACATATAATATCAGAAATGCTACAGAGCTCCCACTCACTTTCTTGTAAATACAGGCTTCTCCAAAAGTCTGTATAAAACCAAATGCTTTGATCACACTATCAAAACGTTTATTCCAACTCCGAGAGGCTTGCACCAGTCCATAAATGGATCGCTGGAGCTTGCACACTTTGTTAGCTCCCTTTGGATCGACAAAACCTTCTGGTTGCATCATATACAACTCTTCTTCCAGAAATCCATTCAGGAATGCAGTTTTGACATCCATCTGCCAAATTTCATAATCATAAAATGCGGCAATTGCTAACATGATTCGGACAGACTTAAGCATCGCTACGGGTGAGAAGGTCTCATCGTAGTCAATCCCTTGAACTTGCCGAAAACCTTTCGCGACAAGTCGAGCTTTGTAGACAGTAATATTACCGTCAGCGTCAGTCTTCTTCTTGAAGATCCATTTATTCTCAATTGCTTGCCGATCATCGGGCAAGTCAACCAAAGTCCATACTTTGTTCTCATACATGGATCCCATCTCAGATTTCATGGCTTCAAGCCATTTTGCGGAATCTGGGCTCACCATCGCTTCTTCATAGTTCGTAGGTTCATCATGATCTAGTAGCATGACCTCCAAAACAGGATTACCGTACCACTCTGGTGCAG
The DNA here is from genome assembly GCF_003073215.2 of Triticum urartu. Classification (NCBI taxonomy): domain Eukaryota; kingdom Viridiplantae; phylum Streptophyta; class Magnoliopsida; order Poales; family Poaceae; genus Triticum; species Triticum urartu. Next base: position 674,493,591 of record NC_053028.1, read on the forward strand.
ATCTCACTCTGGTTGATCTACAAGGCTCAGTAGTATCTTGATCTGAAGTTTCATGATCATTATCATTAGCTTCCTCACTAACTAGTGTAGGTGTCACTGAAACAGTTTTCTGTGATGTACTACTTTCCAATAAGGGAGCAGGTATAGTTACCTCGTCAAGTTCTACTTTCCTCCCACTCACTTCTTTCGAGAGAAACTCCTTCTCTAGAAAGTTTCCGAATTTAGCAACAAAAGTCTTGCCTTCGGATCTGTGATAGAAGGTGTATCCAATAGTTTCCTTTGGATATCCTATGAAGACACATTTCTCCGATTTGGGTTCGAGCTTATCAGGTTGAAGCTTTTTCACATAAGCATCGCAGCCCCAAACTTTCAGAAACAACAACTTTGGTTTCTTGCCAAACCATAGTTCATAAGGTGTCGTCTCAACGGATTTTGATGGTGCCCTATTTAACGTGAATGCGGCCGTCTCTAGAGCGTATCCCCAAAACGATAGCGGTAAATCAGTAAGAGACATCATAGATCGCACCATATCCAGTAAAGTACGATTACGACGTCCGGACACACCATTACGCTGTGGTGTTCCGGGTGGCGTGAGTTGCGAAACTATTCCACAATTTTTCAAATGTACACCAAACTCGTAACTCAAATATTCTCCTCCACGATCAGATCGTAGAAACTTTATTTTCTTGTTACGATGATTTTCAACTTCACTCTGAAATTCCTTGAACTTTTCAAATGTTTCAGACTTATGTTTCATTAAGTAGATATACCCATATCTGCTTAAATCATCTGTGAAGGTGAGAAAATAACGATATCCGCCACGAGCCTCAATATTCATCGGACCACATACATCTGTATGTATGATTTCCAACAAATCTGTTGCTCTCTCCATAGTACCGGAGAACGGCGTTTTTGTCATCTTGCCCATGAGGCACGGTTCGCAAGTACCAAGTGATTCATAATCAAGTGGTTCCAAAAGTCCATCAGAATGGAGTTTCTTCATGCGCTTTACACCGATATGACCTAAACGGCAGTGCCACAAATAAGTTGCACTCTCATTATCAACTCTGCATCTTTTGGCTTCAACATTATGAATATGTGTGTTACTACTATCGAGATCCAACAAGAACAGACCACTCTTCAAGGGTGCATGACCATAAAAGATATTACTCATATAAATAGAACAACCATTATTCTCTGATTTAAATGAATAACCGTCTCACATCAAACAAGATCCAGATATAATGTTCATGCTTAACGCTGGCACCAAATAACAATTATTTAGGTATAATACTAATCCCGAAGGTAGATATAGAGGTAGTGTGCCGACTGTGATCACATTGACTTTGGAACCGTTTCCCACGTGCATCGTCACCTCGTCCTTAACCAATCTTCGCTTGATCCGTAGTCCCTGTTTCGAGTTGCAAATATTAGCAACAGAACTAGTATCAAATACCCAGGTGCTACTACGAGCATTAGTAAGGTACACATCAATAACATGTATATCACATATACCTTTGTTCACCTTGCCATCCTTCTTATCCGCCAAATACTTGGGGCAGTTCCGCTTCCAGTGACCAGTCTGCTTGCAATAGAAGCACTCAGTTTCAGGCTTAGGTCCAGGTTTGGGTTTCTTCTCTTGAGCAGCAACTTGCTTGCCGTTCTTTTTGAAGTTCCCCTTCTTCTTCCCTTTGCCCTTTTTCTTGAAACTAGTGGTCTTGTTGACCATCAACACTTGATGCTCCTTCTTGATTTCTACCTCCGCAGCTTTCAGCATCGCGAAGAGCTCGGGAATAGTCTTGTTCATCCCTTGCATATTATAGTTCATCACGAAGCTCTTGTAGCTTGGTGGCAGTGATT